>NC_091210.1:31559173-31758379 GCF_040958095.1 Procambarus clarkii
AACACCCGCTGGTAATGTGTCTATACTTGCTACACCTTGGTCAACACCCGCTGGTAATGTGTCTGTACTTGGTCAACACCCACTGGTAATGTGTCTATACTTGGTCAACACCCGCTGGTAATGTGTCTATACTTGCTACACCTTGGTCAACACCCGCTGGTAATGTGTCTATACCTGCTACACCTTGGTCAACACCCGCTGGTAATGTGTCTATACTTGCTACACCTTGGTCAACACCCGCTGGTAATGTGTCTATACTTGGTCAACACCCGCTGGTAATGTGTCTATACTTGCTACACCTTGGTCAACACCCGCTGGAAATGTGTCTATACCTGCTACACCTTGGTCAACACCCGCTGGTAATGTGTCTATACTTGCTACACCTTGGTCAACACCCGCTGGTAATGTGTCTATACTTGGTCAACACCCGCTGGTAATGTGTCTATACTTGGTCAACACCCGCTGGTAATGTGTCTATACTTGGTCAACACCCACTGGTAATGTGTCTATACTTGGTCAACACCCGCTGGTAATGTCTCTATACTTGGTCAACACCCGCTGGTAATGTGTCTATACTTGCTAAAACTTGGTCAACACCCGCTGGTAATGTCTCTATACTTGGTCAACACTCGCTGGTAATGTGTCTATACTTGCTACACCTTGGTCAACACCCGCTGGTAATGTCTCTATACTTGGTCAACACCCGCTGGTAATGTGTCTATTCTTGGTCAACACCCACTGGTAATGTGTCTATACTTGGTCAACACCCGCTGGTAATGTCTCTATACGTGCTACAACTTGGTCAACACCCGCTGGTAATGTCTCTATACATGGTCAACACCCGCTGGTAATGTCTCTATACTTGGTCAACACCCGCTGGTAATGTGTCTATACTTGCTACACCTTGGTCAACACCCGCTGGTAATGTCTCTATACTTGGTCAACACCCGCTGGTAATGTCTCTATACTTGGTCAACACCCGCTGGTAATGTGTCTATACTTGGTCAACACCCACTGGAAATGTGTCTATACTTGGTCAACACCTGCTTGTAATGTGTCTATACTTGGTCAACACCCACTGGTAATGTGTCTATACTTGGTCAACACCCGCTGGTAATGTGTCTATACTTGGTCAACACCCACTGGAAATGTGTCTATACTTGGTCAACACCTGCTTGTAATGTGTCTATACTTGGTCAATTCCCGCTGGTAATGTGTCTATACTTGCTACACCTTGGTCAACACCCGCTGGTAATGTCTCTATACTTGGTCAACACCCGCTGGTAATGTGTCTATACCTGCTACAACTTGGTCAACACCCGCTGGTAATGTCTCTATACGTGCTACAACTTGGTGAACACCCGCTGGTAATGTCTCTATACTTGGTCAACACCCGCTGGTAATGTGTCTATACTTGCTACACCTTGGTCAACACCCGCTGGTAATGTCTCTATACTTGGTCAACACCCGCTGGTAATGTCTCTATACTTGGTCAACACCCGCTGGTAATGTGTCTATACTTGGTCAACACCCACTGGTAATGTGTCTATACTTGGTCAACACCCACTGGTAATGTGTCTATACTTGGTCAACACCCGCTGGTAATGTGTCTATTCTTGGTCAACACACGCTGGTAATGTGTCTATACTTGGTCAATACCCGCTGGTAATGTGTCTATACTTGCTACAACTTGGTCAACACCCGCTGGTAATGTGTCTATACTTGCTACAACTTGGTCAACACCCGCTGGTAATGTCTCTATACTTGGTCAACACCCGCTGGTAATGTCTCTATACTTGGTCAACACCCGCTGGTAATGTGTCTATACTTGGTCAACACCCATTGGTAATGTGTCTATACTTGCTAAAACTTGGTCAACACCCGCTGGTAATGTCTCTATACTTGGACAACACTCGCTGGTAATGTGTCTATACTTGCTACACCTTGGTCAACACCAGCTGGTTATGTCTCTATACTTGGTCAACACCCGCTGGTAATGTGTCTATACTTGGTCAACACCCACTGGTAATGTGTCTATACTTGGTCAACACCCGCTGGTAATGTCTCTATACGTGCTACAACTTGGTCAACACCCGCTGGTAATGTCTCTATACTTGGTCAACACCCGCTGGTAATGTGTCTATACTTGGTCAACACCCATTGGTAATGTGTCTATACTTGCTAAAACTTGGTCAACACCCGCTGGTAATGTCTCTATACTTGATCAACACTCGCTGGTAATGTGTCTATACTTGCTACACCTTGGTCAAAACCCGCTGGTAATGTCTCTATACTTGGTCAACACCCGCTGGTAATGTGTCTATACTTGGTCAACACCCACTGGTAATGTGTCTATACTTGGTCAACACCCGCTGGTAATGTCTCTATACGTGCTACAACTTGGTCAACACCCGCTGGTAATGTCTCTATACTTGGTCAACACCCGCTGGTAATGTCTCTATACTTGGTCAACACCCGCTGGTAATGTGTCTATACTTGCTACACCTTGGTCAACACCCGCTGGCAATGTCTCTATACTTGGTCAACACCCGCTGGTAATGTCTCTATACTTGGTCAACACCCGCTGGTAATGTGTCTATACTTGGTCAACACCCACTGGTAATGTGTCTATACTTGGTCAACACCTGCTTGTAATGTGTCTATACTTGGTCAACACCCACTGGTAATGTGTCTATACTTGGTCAACACCCGCTGGTAATGTGTCTATAATTGGTCAACACCCACTGGTAATGTGTCTATTCTTGGTCAACACCCGCTGGTAATGTGTCTATACTTGGTCAATACCCGCTGGTAATGTGTCTATACTTGCTACAACTTGGTCAACACCCGCTGGTAATGTGTCTATACTTGCTACACCTTAGTCAACACCCGCTGGTAATGTGTCTATACTTGGTCAACACCCGCTGGTAATGTGTCTATACTTGGTCAACACCCGCTGGTAATGTGTCTATACTTGGTCAACACCCGCGGGTAATGTGTCTATACTTGCTACAACTTGGTCAACACCCGCTGGTAATGTGTCTATACTTGGTCAACACCCGCTGGTAATGTGTCTATACTTGGTCAACACCCGCTGGTAATGTGTCTATACTTGGTCAACACCCGCTGGTAATGTGTCTATACTTCCTACACCTTGGTCAACACCCGCTGGTAATGTCTCTATACTTGGTCAACACCCGCTGGTAATGTGTCTATACTTGGTCAACACCCGCTGGTAATGTGTCTATACTTGCTACAACTTGGTCAACACCCGCTGGTAATGTCTCTATACTTGGTCAACACCCGCTGGTAATGTATCTATACTTGCTACAACTTGGTCAACACCCGCTGGTAATGTGTCTATACTTGCTACAACTTGGTCAACACCCGCTGGTAATGTGTCAATACTTGGTTAACACCCGCTGGTAATGTGTCTATACTTGGTCAACACCCGCTGGTAATGTGTCTATACTTGGTCAACACCCACTGGTAATGTGTCTATACTTGGTCAACACCCGCTGGTAATGTCTGTATACTTGGTCAACACCCGCTGGTAATGTGTCTATACTTGCTAAAACTTGGTCAACACCCGCTGGTAATGTCTCTATACTTGGTCAACACTCGCTGGTAATGTGTCTATACTTGCTACACATTGGTCAACACCCGCTGGTAATGTCTCTATACTTGGTCAAGACCCGCTGGTAATGTGTCTATACTTGGTCAACACCCACTGGTAATGTGTCTATACTTGGTCAACACCCGCTGGTAATGTTTCTATACCTGGTCAACACCCGCTGGTAATGTGTCTATACTTGCTACACCTTGGTCAACACCCGCTGGTAATGTGTCTGTACTTGGTCAACACCCACTGGTAATGTGTCTATACTTGGTCAACACCCGCTGGTTATGTGTCTATACTTGCTACACCTTGGTCAACACCCGCTGGTAATGTGTCTATACCTGCTACACCTTGGTCAACACCCGCTGGTAATGTGTCTATACTTGCTACACCTTGGTCAACACCCGCTGGTAATGTGTCTATACTTGGTCAACACCCGCTGGTAATGTGTCTATACTTGGTCAACACCCGCTGGTAATGTGTCTATACTTGCTACACCTTGGTCAACACCCGCTGGAAATGTGTCTATACCTGCTACACCTTGGTCAACACCCGCTGGTAATGTGTCTATACTTGCTACACCTTGGTCAACACCCGCTGGTAATGTGTCTATACTTGGTCAACACCCGCTGGTAATGTGTCTATACTTGGTCAACACCCGCTGGTAATGTGTCTATACTTGGTCAACACCCACTGGTAATGTGTCTATTCTTGGTCAACACCCGCTGGTAATGTGTCTATACTTGGTCAATACCCGCTGGTAATGTGTCTATACTTGCTACAACTTGGTCAACACCCGCTGGTAATGTGTCTATACTTGCTACACCTTAGTCAACACCCGCTGGTAATGTGTCTATACTTGGTCAACACCCGCTGGTAATGTGTCTATACTTGGTCAACACCCGCTGGTAATGTGTCTATACTTGGTCAACACCCGCGGGTAATGTGTCTATACTTGCTACAACTTGGTCAACACCCGCTGGTAATGTGTCTATACTTGGTCAACACCCGCTGGTAATGTGTCTATACTTGGTCAACACCCGCTGGTAATGTGTCTATACTTGGTCAACACCCGCTGGTAATGTGTCTATACTTCCTACACCTTGGTCAACACCCGCTGGTAATGTCTCTATACTTGGTCAACACCCGCTGGTAATGTGTCTATACTTGGTCAACACCCGCTGGTAATGTGTCTATACTTGCTACAACTTGGTCAACACCCGCTGGTAATGTCTCTATACTTGGTCAACACCCGCTGGTAATGTATCTATACTTGCTACAACTTGGTCAACACCCGCTGGTAATGTGTCTATACTTGCTACAACTTGGTCAACACCCGCTGGTAATGTGTCAATACTTGGTTAACACCCGCTGGTAATGTGTCTATACTTGGTCAACACCCGCTGGTAATGTGTCTATACTTGGTCAACACCCACTGGTAATGTGTCTATACTTGGTCAACACCCGCTGGTAATGTCTGTATACTTGGTCAACACCCGCTGGTAATGTGTCTATACTTGCTAAAACTTGGTCAACACCCGCTGGTAATGTCTCTATACTTGGTCAACACTCGCTGGTAATGTGTCTATACTTGCTACACATTGGTCAACACCCGCTGGTAATGTCTCTATACTTGGTCAAGACCCGCTGGTAATGTGTCTATACTTGGTCAACACCCACTGGTAATGTGTCTATACTTGGTCAACACCCGCTGGTAATGTTTCTATACCTGGTCAACACCCGCTGGTAATGTGTCTATACTTGCTACACCTTGGTCAACACCCGCTGGTAATGTGTCTGTACTTGGTCAACACCCACTGGTAATGTGTCTATACTTGGTCAACACCCGCTGGTTATGTGTCTATACTTGCTACACCTTGGTCAACACCCGCTGGTAATGTGTCTATACCTGCTACACCTTGGTCAACACCCGCTGGTAATGTGTCTATACTTGCTACACCTTGGTCAACACCCGCTGGTAATGTGTCTATACTTGGTCAACACCCGCTGGTAATGTGTCTATACTTGCTACACCTTGGTCAACACCCGCTGGAAATGTGTCTATACCTGCTACACCTTGGTCAACACCCGCTGGTAATGTGTCTATACTTGCTACACCTTGGTCAACACCCGCTGGTAATGTGTCTATACTTGGTCAACACCCGCTGGTAATGTGTCTATACTTGGTCAACACCCGCTGGTAATGTGTCTATACTTGGTCAACACCCACTGGTAATGTGTCTATACTTGGTCAACACCCGCTGGTAATGTGTCTATACTTGGTCAACACCCGCTGGTAATGTGTCTATACTTGGTCAACACCCACTGGTAATGTGTCTATACTTGGTCAACACCCGCTGGTAATGTCTCTATACTTGGTCAACACCCGCTGGTAATGTCTCTATACTTGGTCAACACCCGCTGGTAATGTCTCTATACTTGGTCAACACTCGCTGGTAATGTGTCTATACTTGCTACACCTTGGTCAACACCCGCTGGTAATGTCTCAATACTTGGTCAACACCCGCTGGTAATGTGTCTATACTTGGTCAACACCCACTGGTAATGTGTCTATACTTGGTCAACACCCGCTGGTAATGTCTCTATACGTGCTACAACTTGGTCAACACCCGCTGGTAATGTCTCTATACATGGTCAACACCCGCTGGTAATGTCTCTATACTTGGTCAACACCCGCTGGTAATGTGTCTATACTTGCTACACCTTGGTCAACACCCGCTGGTAATGTCTCTATACTTGGTCAACACCCGCTGGTAATGTCTCTATACTTGGTCAACACCCGCTGGTAATGTGTCTATACTTGGTCAACACCCACTGGAAATGTGTCTATACTTGGTCAACACCTGCTTGTAATGTGTCTATACTTGGTCAACACCCACTGGTAATGTGTCTATACTTGGTCAACACCCGCTGGTAATGTGTCTATACTTGGTCAACACCCACTGGAAATGTGTCTATACTTGGTCAACACCTGCTTGTAATGTGTCTATACTTGGTCAATACCCGCTGGTAATGTGTCTATACTTGCTACACCTTGGTCAACACCCGCTGGTAATGTCTCTATAGTTGGTCAACACCCGCTGGTAATGTGTCTATACCTGCTACAACTTGGTCAACACCCGCTGGTAATGTCTCTATACGTGCTACAACTTGGTGAACACCCGCTGGTAATGTCTCTATACTTGGTCAACACCCGCTGGTAATGTGTCTATACTTGCTACACCTTGGTCAACACCCGCTGGTAATGTCTCTATACTTGGTCAACACCCGCTGGTAATGTCTCTATACTTGGTCAACACCCGCTGGTAATGTGTCTATACTTGGTCAACACCCACTGGTAATGTGTCTATACTTGGTCAACACCCACTGGTAATGTGTCTATACTTGGTCAACACCCGCTGGTAATGTGTCTATTCTTGGTCAACACACGCTGGTAATGTGTCTATACTTGGTCAATACCCGCTGGTAATGTGTCTATACTTGCTACAACTTGGTCAACACCCGCTGGTAATGTGTCTATACTTGCTACACCTTAGTCAACACCCGCTGGTAATGTGTCTCTACTTGGTCAACACCCGCTGGTAATGTGTCTATACTTGGTCAACACCCGCGGGTAATGTGTCTATACTTGCTACAACTTGGTCAACACCCGCTGGTAATGTGTCTATACTTGGTCAACACCCGCTGGTAATGTGTCTATACTTGGTCAACACCCGCTGGTAATGTGTCTATACTTGGTCAACACCCGCTGGTAATGTGTCTATACTTGCTACACCTTGGTCAACACCCGCTGGTAATGTCTCTATACTTGGTCAACACCCGCTGGTAATGTCTCTATACTTGGTCAACACCCGCTGGTAATGTGTCTATACTTGCTACAACTTGGTCAACACCCGCTGGTAATGTCTCTATACTTGGTCAACACCCGCTGGTAATGTATCTATACTTGCTACAACTTGGTCAACACCCGCTGGTAATGTGTCTATACTTGCTACAACTTGGTCAACACCCGCTGGTAATGTGTCAATACTTGGTTAACACCCGCTGGTAATGTGTCTATACTTGGTCAACACCCGCTGGTAATGTGTCTATACTTGGTCAACACCCACTGGTAATGTGTCTATACTTGGTCAACACCCGCTGGTAATGTCTCTATACTTGGTCAACACCCGCTGGTAAAGTGTCTATACTTGCTAAAACTTGGTCAACACCCGCTGGTAATGTCTCT
This sequence comes from Procambarus clarkii, assembly GCF_040958095.1. NCBI lineage: Eukaryota > Metazoa > Arthropoda > Malacostraca > Decapoda > Cambaridae > Procambarus > Procambarus clarkii. The sequence continues at coordinate 31,567,042 of NC_091210.1, forward strand.
ATACTTGGTCAACACCCGCGGATAATGTGTCTATACTTGCTACAACTTGGTCAACACGCGCTGGTAATGTGTCTATACTTGGTCAACACCCGCTGGTAATGTGTCTATACTTGGTCAACACCCGCTGGTAATGTGTCTATACTTGCTACACCTTGGTCAAAACCCGCTGGTAATGTCTCAATACTTGGTCAACACCCGCTGGTAATGTGTCTATACTTGCTACAACTTGGTCAACACCCGCTGGTAATGTGTCTATACTTGGTCAACACCCGCTGGTAATGTGTCTATACTTGGTCAACACCCGCTGGTAATGTGTTTATACTTGGTCAACACCCACTGGAAATATGTCTATACTTGGTCAACACCCGCTGGTAATGTCTCTATACTTGGTCAACACCCGCTGGTAATGTGTCTATACTTGCTAAAACTTGGTCAACACCCGCTGGTAATGTCTCTATACTTGGTCAACACTCGCTGGTAATGTGTCTATACTTGCTACACCTTGGTCAACACCCGCTGGTAATGTCTCTATACTTGGTCAACACCCGCTGGTAATGTCTCTATACTTGGTCAACACCCGCTGGTAATGTGTCTATACTTGGTCAACACCCACTGGTAATGTGTCTATACTTGGTCAACACCTGCTTGTAATGTGTCTATACTTGGTCAACACCCACTGGTAATGTGTCTATACTTGGTCAACACCCGCTGGTAATGTCTCTATACGTGCTACAACTTGGTCAACACCCGCTGGTAATGTCTCTATACTTGGTCAACACCCGCTGGTAATGTCTCTATACTTGGTCAACACCCGCTGGTAATGTGTCTATACTTGCTACACCTTGGTCAACACCCGCTGGTAATGTGTCTATACTTGGTCAACACCCACTGGTAATGTGTCTATACTTGGTCAACACCTGCTTGTAATGTGTCTATACTTGGTCAACACCCACTGGTAATGTGTCTATACTTGGTCAACACCCGCTGGTAATGTCTCTATACGTGCTACAACTTGGTCAACACCCGCTGGTAATGTCTCTATACTTGGTCAACACCCGCTGGTAATGTCTCTATACTTGGTCAACACCCGCTGGTAATGTGTCTATACTTGCTACACCTTGGTCAACACCCGCTGGTAATGTCTCTATACTTGGTCAACACCCGCTGGTAATGTCTCTATACTTGGTCAACACCCGCTGGTAATGTGTCTATACTTGGTCAACACCCACTGGTAATGTGTCTATACTTGGTCAACACCTGCTTGTAATGTGTCTATACTTGGTCAACACCCACTGGTAATGTGTCTATACTTGGTCAATACCCACTGGTAATGTGTCTAAACTTAGTCAACACCCGCAGGTAATGTCTCTATACTTGGTCAACACCCGCTGGTAATGTGTCTATACCTGCTACAACTTGGTCAACACCCGCTGGTAATGTCTCTATACTTGGTCAACACCCGCTGGTAATGTCTCCATACTTGGTCAACACCCGCTGGTAATGTGTCTATACTTGCTACACCTTGGTCAACACCCGCTGGTAATGTGTCTATACTTGCTACAACTTGGTCAACACCCGCTGGTAATGTCTCTATACTTGGTCAACACCCGCTGGTAATGTCTCTATACTTGGTCAACACAAGCTGGTAATGTCTCTATACTTGGTCAACACCCGCTGGTAATGTGTCTATACTTGCTACACCTTGGTCAAGACCCGCTGGTAATGTGTCTATACTTGGTCAACACCCGCTGGTAATGTCTCTATACTCCGTCAACACCCGCTGGTAATGTGTCTATACTTGGTCAACACCCGCTGGTAATGTGTCTATACTTGGTCAACACCCACTTCTAATGTGTCTATACTTGGTCAACACCCGCTGGTAATGTGTCTATACTTGGTCAACACCCACTGGTAATGTGTCTATACTTGGTCAACACCCCCTGGTAATGTGCCTATACTTGGTCAACACCCCCTGGTAATGTGCCTATACTTGGTCAACACCCACTGGTAATGTGTCTATACTTGGTCAACACCCGCTGGTAATGTGTCTATACTTGCTACAACTTGGTCAACACCCGCTGGTAATGTGTCTATACTTGCTACACCTTGGTCACCACCCGCTGGTAATGTGTCTATACCTGCTACACCTTAGTCAACACCCGCTGGTAATGTGTCTATACTTGGTCAACACCCGCTGGTAATGTGTCTATACTTCAAACAACTTGGTCAACACCCGCTGGTAATGTCTCTATACGTGGTCAACACACGTTGGTAAAGTGTCTATACTTGCTACACCTTGGTCAACACCCGCTGGTAATGTCTCTATACTTGGTCAACACCCGCTGGTAATGTGTCTATACTTGGTCAACACCCGCTGGTAATGTGTCTATACTTGGTCAACACCCACTGGTAATGTGTCTATACTTGGTCAACACCCGCTGGTAATGTGTCTATACTTGGTCAACACCCGCTGGTAATATGTCTATACTTGCTACAACTTGGTCAACACCCGCTGGTAATGTCTCTATACGTGCTACAACTTGGTCAACACCCGCTGGTAATGTCTCTATACTTGGTCAACACCCGCTGGTAATGTCTCTATACTTGGTCAACACCCGCTGGTAATGTGTCTATACTTGCTACACCTTGGTCAACACCCGCTGGTAATGTCTCTATACTTGGTCAACACCCGCTGGTAATGTGTCTATACTTGGTCAACACCCAATGGTAATGTGTCTATACTTGGTCAACACCTGCTTGTAATGTGTCTATACTTGGTCAACACCCACTGGTAATGTGTCTATACTTGGTCAACACCCGCTGGTAATGTGTCTATACTTGGTCAACATCCACTGGTAATGTGTCTATTCTTGGTCAACACCCGCTGGTAATGTGTCTATACTTGGTCAACACCCGCTGGTAATGTGTCTATACTTGCTACAACTTGGTCAACACCCGCTGGTAATGTGTCTATACTTGATACACCTTAGTCAACACCCGCTGGTAATGTGTCTATACTTGGTCAACACCCGCTGGTAATGTGTCTATACTTGGTCAACACCCACTGGTAATGTGTCTATACTTGGTCAACACCCGCTGGTAATGTGTCTATACTTGGTCAACAACCGCTGGTAATGTGTCTATACATGCTACACCTTGGTCAACACCCGCTGGTAATGTCTCTATACTTGGTCAACACCCGCTGGTAATGTGTCTATACTTGGTCAACACCCGCTGGTAATGTGTCTATACTTGCTACAACTTGGTCAACACCCGCTGGTAATGTCTCTATACTTGGTCAACACCCGCTGGTAATGTATCTATACTTGCTACAACTTGGTCAACACCCGCTGGTAATGTGTCTATACTTGCTACAACTTGGTCAACACCCGCTGGTAATGTGTCTATACTTGGTCAACACCCGCTGGTAATGTGTCAATACTTGGTCAACACCCGCTGGTAATGTGTCTATACTTGGTCAACACCCACTGGTAATGTGTCTATACTTGGTCAACACCCGCTGGTAATGTCTCTATACTTGGTCAACACCCGCTGGTAATGTGTCTATACTTGGTCAACACCCGCTGGTAATGTGTCTATACTTGCTACAACTTGGTCAACACCCGCTGGTAATGTCTCTATACTTGGTCAACACCCGCTGGTAATGTATCTATACTTGCTACAACTTGGTCAACACCCGCTGGTAATGTGTCTATACTTGCTACAAATTGGTCAACACCCGCTGGTAATGTCTCTATACTTGGTCAACACCCGCTGGTAATGTGTCTATACTTGGTCAACACCCGCTGGTAATGTGTCTATACTTGCTACAACTTGGTCAACACCCGCTGGTAATGTGTCTATACTTGATACACCTTAGTCAACACCCGCTGGTAATGTGTCTATACTTGGTCAACACCCGCTGGTAATGTGTCTATACTTGGTCAACACCCACTGGTAATGTGTCTATACTTGGTCAACACCCGCTGGTAATGTGTCTATACTTGGTCAACAACCGCTGGTAATGTGTCTATACTTGCTACACCTTGGTCAACACCCGCTGGTAATGTCTCTATACTTGGTCAACACCCGCTGGTAATGTGTCTATACTTGATACACCTTAGTCAACACCCGCTGGTAATGTGTCTATACTTGGTCAACACCCGCTGGTAATGTGTCTATACTTGGTCAACACCCACTGGTAATGTGTCTATACTTGGTCAACACCCGCTGGTAATGTGTCTATACTTGGTCAACAACCGCTGGTAATGTGTCTATACTTGCTACACCTTGGTCAACACCCGCTGGTAATGTCTCTATACTTGGTCAACACCCGCTGGTAATGTCTCTATACTTGGTCAACACCCCCTGGTAATGTGTCTATACTTGGTCAACACCCACTGGTAATGTGTCTATACTTGGTCAACACCCGCTGGTAATGTGTCTATACTTGCTACAACTTGGTCAACACCCGCTGGTAATGTGTCTATACTTGCTACACCTTGGTCACCACCCGCTGGTAATGTGTCTATACCTGCTACACCTTAGTCAACACCCGCTGGTAATGTGTCTATACTTGGTCAACACCCGCTGGTAATGTGTCTATACTTCAAACAACTTGGTCAACACCCGCTGGTAATGTCTCTATACGTGGTCAACACACGTTGGTAAAGTGTCTATACTTGCTACACCTTGGTCAACACCCGCTGGTAATGTCTCTATACTTGGTCAACACCCGCTGGTAATGTGTCTATACTTGGTCAACACCCGCTGGTAATGTGTCTATACTTGGTCAACACCCACTGGTAATGTGTCTATACTTGGTCAACACCCGCTGGTAATGTGTCTATACTTGGTCAACACCCGCTGGTAATATGTCTATACTTGCTACAACTTGGTCAACACCCGCTGGTAATGTCTCTATACGTGCTACAACTTGGTCAACACCCGCTGGTAATGTCTCTATACTTGGTCAACACCCGCTGGTAATGTCTCTATACTTGATCAACACCCGCTGGTAATGTGTCTATACTTGCTACACCTTGGTCAACACCCGCTGGTAATGTCTCTATACTTGGACAACACCCGCTGGTAATGTGTCTATACTTGGTCAACACCCGCTGGTAATGTGTCTATACTTGCTACAACTTGGTCAACACCCGCTGGTAATGTGTCTATACTTGATACACCTTAGTCAACACCCGCTGGTAATGTGTCTATACTTGGTCAACACCCGCTGGTAATGTGTCTATACTTGGTCAACACCCACTGGTAATGTGTCTATACTTGGTCAACACCCGCTGGTAATGTGTCTATACTTGGTCAACAACCGCTGGTAATGTGTCTATACTTGCTACACCTTGGTCAACACCCGCTGGTAATGTCTCTATACTTGGTCAACACCCGCTGGTAATGTGTCTATACTTGGTCAACACCCGCTGGTAATGTGTCTATACTTGCTACAACTTGGTCAACACCCGCTGGTAATGTCTCTATACTTGGTCAACACCCGCTGGTAATGTATCTATACTTGCTACAACTTGGTCAACACCCGCTGGTAATGTGTCTATACTTGCTACAACTTGGTCAACACCCGCTGGTAATGTGTCTATACTTGGTCAACACCCGCTGGTAATGTGTCTATACTTGGTCAACACCCGCTGGTAATGTGTCTATACTTGGTCAACACCCACTGGTAATGTGTCTATACTTGGTCAACACCCGCTGGTAATGTCTCTATACTTGGTCAACACCCGCTGGTAATGTGTCTATACTTGGTCAACAACCGCTGGTAATGTGTCTATACTTGCTACACCTTGGTCAACACCCGCTGGTAATGTCTCTATACTTGGTCAACACCCGCTGGTAATGTGTCTATACTTGGTCAACACCCGCTGGTAATGTGTCTATACTTGCTACAACTTGGTCAACACCCGCTGGTAATGTCTCTATACTTGGTCAACACCCGCTGGTAATGTATCTATACTTGCTACAACTTGGTCAACACCCGCTGGTAATGTGTCTATACTTGCTACAACTTGGTCAACACCCGCTGGTAATGTGTCTATACTTGGTCAACACCCGCTGGTAATGTGTCTATACTTGGTCAACACCCGCTGGTAATGTGTCTATACTTGGTCAACACCCACTGGTAATGTGTCTATACTTGGTCAACACCCGCTGGTAATGTCTCTATACTTGGTCAACACCCGCTGGTAATGTGTCTATACTTGGTCAACAACCGCTGGTAATGTGTCTATACTTGCTACACCTTGGTCAACACCCGCTGGTAATGTCTCTATACTTGGTCAACACCCGCTGGTAATGTGTCTATACTTGGTCAACACCCGCTGGTAATGTGTCTATACTTGCTACAACTTGGTCAACACCCGCTGGTAATGTCTCTATACTTGGTCAACACCCGCTGGTAATGTATCTATACTTGCTACAACTTGGTCAACACCCGCTGGTAATGTGTCTATACTTGCTACAACTTGGTCAACACCCGCTGGTAATGTGTCTATACTTGGTCAACACCCGCTGGTAATGTGTCTATACTTGGTCAACACCCGCTGGTAATGTGTCTATACTTGCTACAACTTGGTCAACACCCGCTGGTAATGTCTCTATACTTGGTCAACACCCGCTGGTAATGTATCTATACTTGCTACAACTTGGTCAACACCCGCTGGTAATGTGTCTATACTTGCTACAAATTGGTCAACACCCGCTGGTAATGTCTCTATACTTGGTCAACACCCGCTGGTAATGTGTCTATACTTGGTCAACACCCGCTGGTAATGTGTCTATACTTGCTACAACTTGGTCAACACCCGCTGGTAATGTGTCTATACTTGATACACCTTAGTCAACACCCGCTGGTAATGTGTCTATACTTGGTCAACACCCGCTGGTAATGTGTCTATACTTGGTCAACACCCACTGGTAATGTGTCTATACTTGGTCAACACCCGCTGGTAATGTGTCTATACTTGGTCAACAACAGCTGGTAATGTGTCTATACTTGCTACACCTTGGTCAACACCCGCTGGTAATGTCTCTATACTTGGTCAACACCCGCTGGTAATGTGTCTATACTTGATACACCTTAGTCAACACCCGCTGGTAATGTGTCTATACTTGGTCAACACCCGCTGGTAATGTGTCTATACTTGGTCAACACCCACTGGTAATGTGTCTATACTTGGTCAACACCCGCTGGTAATGTGTCTATACTTGGTCAACAACCGCTGGTAATGTGTCTATACTTGCTACACCTTGGTCAACACCCGCTGGTAATGTCTCTATACTTGGTCAACACCCGCTGGTAATGTGTCTATACTTGCTACAACTTGGTCAACACCCGCTGGTAATGTCTCTATACTTGGTCAACACCCGCTGGTAATGTATCTATACTTGCTACAACTTGGTCAACACCCGCTGGTAATGTGTCTATACTTGCTACAACTTGGTCAACACCCGCTGGTAATGTGTCTATACTTGGTCAACACCCGCTGGTAATGTGTCTATACTTGGTCAACACCCGCTGGTAATGTGTCTATACTTGGTCAACACCCACTGGTAATGTGTCTATACTTGGTAAACACCCGCTGGTAATTTCTCTATACTTGGTCAACATCCGCTTGTAATGTGTCTATACTTGGTCAACACCCGCTGGTAATGTGTCTATACTTGCTACAACTTGGTCAACACCCGCTGGTAATGTCTCTATACTTGGTCAACACCCGCTGGTAATGTATCTATACTTGCTACAACTTGGTCAACACCCGCTGGTAATGTGTCTATACTTGCTACAACTTGGTCAACACCCGCTGGTAATGTCTCTATACCTGGTCAACACCCGCTGGTAATGTGTCTATACTTGGTCAACACCCATTGGTAATGTGTCTATACTTGCTAAAACTTGGTCAACACCCGCTGGTAATGTCTCTATACTTGGACAACACTCGCTGGTAATGTGTCTATACTTGCTACACCTTGGTCAACACCAGCTGGTAATGTCTCTATACTTGGTCAACACCCGCTGGTAATGTGTCTATACTTGGTCAACACCCACTGGTAATGGGTCTATACTTGGTCAACACCCGCTGGTAATGTCTCTATACGTGCTACAACTTGGTCAACACCCGCTGGTAATGTCTCTATACTTGGTCAACACCCGCTGGTAATGTGTCTATACTTGGTCAACACCCATTGGTAATGTGTCTATACTTGCTAAAACATGGTCAACACCCGCTGGTAATGTCTCTATACTTGGTCAACACTCGCTGGTAATGTGTCTATACTTGCTACACCTTGGTCAAAACCCGCTGGTAATGTCTCTATACTTGGTCAACACCCGCTGGTAATGTGTCTATACTTGGTCAACACCCACTGGTAATGTGTCTATACTTGGTCAACACCCGCTGGTAATGTCTCTATACGTGCTACAACTTGGTCAACACCCGCTGGTAATGTCTCTATACTTGGTCAACACCCGCTGGTAATGTATCTATACTTGGTCAACACCCGCTGGTAATGTGTCTATACTTGCTACACCTTGGTCAACACCCGCTGGCAATGTCTCTATACTTGGTCAACACCCGCTGGTAATGTCTCTATACTTGGTCAACACCCGCTGGTAATGTGTCTATACTTGGTCAACACCCACTGGTAATGTGTCTATACTTGGTCAACACCTGCTTGTAATGTGTCTATACTTGGTCAACACCCACTGGTAATGTGTCTATACTTGGTCAACACCCGCTGGTAATGTGTCTATAATTGGTCAACACCCACTGGTAATGTGTCTATTCTTGGTCAACACCCGCTGGTAATGTGTCTATACTTGGTCAATACCCGCTGGTAATGTGTCTATACTTGCTACAACTTGGTCAACACCCGCTGGTAATGTGTCTATACTTGCTACACCTTAGTCAACACCCGCTGGTAATGTGTCTATACTTGGTCAACACCCGCTGGTAATGTGTCTATACTTGGTCAACACCCGCTGGTAATGTGTCTATACTTGGTCAACACCCGCGGGTAATGTGTCTATACTTGCTACAACTTGGTCAACACCCGCTGGTAATGTGTCTATACTTGGTCAACACCCGCTGGTAATGTGTCTATACTTGGTCAACACCCGCTGGTAATGTGTCTATACTTGGTCAACACCCGCTGGTAATGTGTCTATACTTGCTACACCTTGGTCAACACCCGCTGGTAATGTCTCTATACTTGGTCAACACCCGCTGGTAATGTGTCTATACTTGGTCAACACCCGCTGGTAATGTGTCTATACTTGCTACAACTTGGTCAACACCCGCTGGTAATGTCTCTATACTTGGTCAACACCCGCTGGTAATGTATCTATACTTGCTACAACTTGGTCAACACCCGCTGGTAATGTGTCTATACTTGCTACAACTTGGTCAACACCCGCTGGTAATGTGTCAATACTTGGTTAACACCCGCTGGTAATGTGTCTATACTTGGTCAACACCCGCTGGTAATGTGTCTATACTTGGTCAACACCCACTGGTAATGTGTCTATACTTGGTCAACACCCGCTGGTAATGTCTGTATACTTGGTCAACACCCGCTGGTAATGTGTCTATACTTGCTAAAACTTGGTCAACACCCGCTGGTAATGTCTCTATACTTGGTCAACACTCGCTGGTAATGTGTCTATACTTGCTACACATTGGTCAACACCCGCTGGTAATGTCTCTATACTTGGTCAAGACCCGCTGGTAATGTGTCTATACTTGGTCAACACCCACTGGTAATGTGTCTATACTTGGTCAACACCCGCTGGTAATGTTTCTATACCTGGTCAACACCCGCTGGTAATGTGTCTATACTTGCTACACCTTGGTCAACACCCGCTGGTAATGTGTCTGTACTTGGTCAACACCCACTGGTAATGTGTCTATACTTGGTCAACACCCGCTGGTAATGTGTCTATACTTGCTACACCTTGGTCAACACCCGCTGGTAATGTGTCTATACCTGCTACACCTTGGTCAACACCCGCTGGTAATGTGTCTATACTTGCTACACCTTGGTCAACACCCGCTGGTAATGTGTCTATACTTGGTCAACACCCGCTGGTAATGTGTCTATACTTGCTACACCTTGGTCAACACCCGCTGGAAATGTGTCTATACCTGCTACACCTTGGTCAACACCCGCTGGTAATGTGTCTATACTTGCTACACCTTGGTCAACACCCGCTGGTAATGTGTCTATACTTGGTCAACACCCGCTGGTAATGTGTCTATACTTGGTCAACACCCGCTGGTAATGTGTCTATACTTGGTCAACACCCACTGGTAATGTGTCTATACTTGGTCAACACCCGCTGGTAATGTCTCTATACTTGGTCAACACCCGCTGGTAATGTGTCTATACTTGCTAAAACTTGGTCAACACCCGCTGGTAATGTCTCTATACTTGGTCAACACTCGCTGGTAATGTGTCTATACTTGCTACACCTTGGTCAACACCCGCTGGTAATGTCTCTATACTTGGTCAACACCCGCTGGTAATGTGTCTATACTTGGTCAACACCCACTGGTAATGTGTCTATACTTGGTCAACACCCGCTGGTAATGTCTCTATACGTGCTACAACTTGGTCAACACCCGCTGGTAATGTCTCTATACATGGTCAACACCCGCTGGTAATGTCTCTATACTTGGTCAACACCCGCTGGTAATGTGTCTATACTTGCTACACCTTGGTCAACACCCGCTGGTAATGTCTCTATACTTGGTCAACACCCGCTGGTAATGTCTCTATACTTGGTCAACACCCGCTGGTAATGTGTCTATACTTGGTCAACACCCACTGGAAATGTGTCTATACTTGGTCAACACCTGCTTTTAATGTGTCTATACTTGGTCAACACCCACTGGTAATGTGTCTATACTTGGTCAACACCCGCTGGTAATGTGTCTATACTTGGTCAACACCCACTGGAAATGTGTCTATACTTGGTCAACACCTGCTTGTAATGTGTCTATACTTGGTCAATACCCGCTGGTAATGTGTCTATACTTGCTACACCTTGGTCAACACCCGCTGGTAATGTCTCTATACTTGGTCAACACCCGCTGGTAATGTGTCTATACCTGCTACAACTTGGTCAACACCCGCTGGTAATGTCTCTATACGTGCTACAACTTGGTGAACACCCGCTGGTAATGTCTCTATACTTGGTCAACACCCGCTGGTAATGTGTCTATACTTGCTACACCTTGGTCAACACCCGCTGGTAATGTCTCTATACTTGGTCAACACCCGCTGGTAATGTCTCTATACTTGGTCAACACCCGCTGGTAATGTGTCTATACTTGGTCAACACCCACTGGTAATGTGTCTATACTTGGTCAACACCCACTGGTAATGTGTCTATACTTGGTCAACACCCGCTGGTAATGTGTCTATTCTTGGTCAACACACGCTGGTAATGTGTCTATACTTGGTCAATACCCGCTGGTAATGTGTCTATACTTGCTACAACTTGGTCAACACCCGCTGGTAATGTGTCTATACTTGCTACACCTTAGTCAACACCCGCTGGTAATGTGTCTCTACTTGGTCAACACCCGGTGGTAATGTGTCTATACTTGGTCAACACCCGCGGGTAATGTGTCTATACTTGCTACAACTTGGTCAACACCCGCTGGTAATGTGTCTATACTTGGTCAACACCCGCTGGTAATGTGTCTATACTTGGTCAACACCCGCTGGTAATGTGTCTATACTTGGTCAACACCCGCTGGTAATGTGTCTATACTTGGTCAACACCCGCTGGTAATGTGTCTATACTTGCTACACCTTGGTCAACACCCGCTGGTAATGTCTCTATACTTGGTCAACACCCGCTGGTAATGTCTCTATACTTGGTCAACACCCGCTGGTAATGTGTCTATACTTGCTACAACTTGGTCAACACCCGCTGGTAATGTCTCTATACTTGGTCAACACCCGCTGGTAATGTATCTATACTTGCTTCAACTTGGTCAACACCCGCTGGTAATGTGTCTATACTTGCTACAACTTGGTCAACACCCGCTGGTAATGTGTCAATACTTGGTTAACACCCGCTGGTAATGTGTCTATACTTGGTCAACACCCGCTGGTAATGTGTCTATACTTGGTCAACACCCACTGGTAATGTGTCTATACTTGGTCAACACCCGCTGGTAATGTCTGTATACTTGGTCAACACCCGCTGGTAATGTGTCTATACTTGCTAAAACTTGGTCAACACCCGCTGGTAATGTCTCTATACTTGGTCAACACTCGCTGGTAATGTGTCTATACTTGCTACACCTTGGTCAACACCCGCTGGTAATGTCTCTATACTTGGTCAAGACCCGCTGGTAATGTGTCTATACTTGGTCAACACCCACTGGTAATGTGTCTATACTTGGTCAACACCCGCTGGTAATGTTTCTATACCTGGTCAACACCCGCTGGTAATGTGTCTATACTTGCTACACCTTGGTCAACACCCGCTGGTAATGTGTCTATACTTGGTCAACACCCACTGGTAATGTGTCTATACTTGGTCAACACCCGCTGGTAATGTGTCTATACTTGCTACACCTTGGTCAACACCCGCTGGTAATGTGTCTATACCTGCTACACCTTGGTCAACACCCGCTGGTAATGTGTCTATACTTGCTACACCTTGGTCAACACCCGCTGGTAATGTGTCTATACTTGCTACACCTTGGTCAACACCCGCTGGTAATGTGTCTATACTTGGTCAACACCCGCTGGTAATGTGTCTATACTTGGTCAACACCCGCTGGTAATGTGTCTATACTTGGTCAACACCCACTGGTAATGTGTCTATACTTGGTCAACACCCGCTGGTAATGTCTCTATACTTGGTCAACACCCGCTGGTAATGTGTCTATACTTGCTAAAACTTGGTCAACACCCGCTGGTAATGTCTCTATACTTGGTCAACACTCGCTGGTAATGTGTCTATACTTGCTACACCTTGGTCAACACCCGCTGGTAATGTCTCTATACTTGGTCAACACCCGCTGGTAATGTGTCTATACTTGGTCAACACCCGCTGGTAATGTCTCTATACGTGCTACAACTTGGTCAACACCCGCTGGTAATGTCTCTATACTTGGTCAACACCCGCTGGTAATGTCTCTATACTTGGTCAACACCAGCTGGTAATGTGTCTATACTTGCTACACCTTGGTCAACACCCGCTGGTAATGTCTCTATACTTGGTCAACACCCGCTGGTAATGTCTCTATACTTGGTCAACACCCGCTGGTAATGTCTCTATACTTGGTCAACACCCACTGGTAATGTGTCTATACTTGGTCAACACCTGCTTGTAATGTGTCTATACTTGGTCAACACCCACTGGTAATGTGTCTATACTTGGTCAATACCCACTGGTAATGTGTCTAAACTTAGTCAACACCCGCAGGTAATGTCTCTATACTTGGTCAACACCCGCTGGTAATGTGTCTATACCTGCTACAACTTGGTCAACACCCGCTGGTAATGTCTCTATACGTGCTACAACTTGGTCAACACCCGCTGGTAATGTCTCTATACTTGGTCAACACCCGCTGGTAATGTCTCCATAATTGGTCAACACCCGCTGGTAATGTGTCTATACTTGCTACACCTTGGTCAACACCCGCTGGTAATGTGTCTATACTTGCTACAACTTGGTCAACACCCGCTGGTAATGTCTCTATACTTGGTCAACACCCGCTGGTAATGTCTCTATACTTGGTCAACACACGCTGGTAATGTCTCTATACTTGGTCAACACCCGCTGGTAATGTGTCTATACTTGCTACACCTTGGTCAAGACCCGCTGGTAATGTGTCTATACTAGGTCAACACCCGCTGGTAATGTCTCTATACTCCGTCAACACCCGCTGGTAATGTGTCTATACTTGGTCAACACCCGCTGGTAATGTGTCTATACTTGGTCAACACCCACTTCTAATGTGTCTATACTTGGTCAACACCCGCTGGTAATGTGTCTATACTTGGTCAACACCCACTGGTAATGTGTCTATACTTGGTCAACACCCCCTGGTAATGTGTCTATACTTGGTCAACACCCACTGGTAATGTGTCTATACTTGGTCAACACCCGCTGGTAATGTGTCTATACTTGCTACAACTTGGTCAACACCCGCTGGTAATGTGTCTATACTTGCTACACCTTGGTCACCACCCGCTGGTAATGTGTCTATACCTGCTACACCTTAGTCAACACCCGCTGGTAATGTGTCTATACTTGGTCAACACCCGCTGGTAATGTGTCTATACTTCCTACAACTTGGTCAACACCCGCTGGTAATGTCTCTATACTTGGTCAACACACGCTGGTAAAGTGTCTATACTTGCTACACCTTGGTCAACACCCGCTGGTAATGTCTCTATACTTGGTCAACACCTGCTGGTAATGTGTCTATACTTGGTCAACACCCGCTGGTAATGTGTCTATACTTGGTCAACACCCACTGGTAATGTGTCTATACTTGGTCAACACCCGCTGGTAATGTGTCTATACTTGGTCAACACCCGCTGGTAATATGTCTATACTTGCTACAACTTGGTCAACACCCGCTGGTAATGTCTCTATACGTGCTACAACTTGGTCAACACCCGCTGGTAATGTCTCTATACTTGGTCAACACCCGCTGGTAATGTCTCTATACTTGGTCAACACCCGCTGGTAATGTGTCTATACTTGCTACACCTTTGTCAACACCCGCTGGTAATGTCTCTATACTTGGTCAACACCCGCTGGTAATGTCTCTATACTTGGTCAACACCCGCTGGTAATGTGTCTATACTTGGTCAACACCCAATGGTAATGTGTCTATACTTGGTCAACACCTGCTTGTAATGTGTCTATACTTGGTCAACACCCACTGGTAATGTGTCTATACTTGGTCAACACCCGCTGGTAATGTGTCTATACTTGGTCAACATCCACTGGTAATGTGTCTATTCTTGGTCAACACCCGCTGGTAATGTGTCTATACTTGGTCAACACCCGCTGGTAATGTGTCTATACTTGCTACAACTTGGTCAACACCCGCTGGTAATGTGTCTATACTTGATACACCTTAGTCAACACCCGCTGGTAATGTGTCTATACTTGGTCAACACCCGCTGGTAATGTGTCTATACTTGGTCAACACCCGCTGGTAATGTGTCTATACTTGGTCAACACCCGCGGGTAATGTGTCTATACTTGCTACAACTTGGTCAACACCCGCTGGTAATGTGCCTATACTTTGTCAACACCCGCTGGTAATGTGTCTATACTTGGTCAACACCCACTGGTAATGTGTCTATACTTGGTCAACAACCGCTGGTAATGTGTCTATACTTGCTACACCTTGGTCAACACCCGCTGGTAATGTCTCTATACTTGGTCAACACCCGCTGGTAATGTGTCTATACTTGGTCAACACCCGCTGGTAATGTGTCTATACTTGGTCAACAACCGCTGGTAATGTGTCTATACTTGCTACACCTTGGTCAACACCCGCTGGTAATGTCTCTATACTTGGTCAACACCCGCTGGTAATGTGTCTATACTTGGTCAACACCCGCTGGTAATGTGTCTATACTTGCTACAACTTGGTCAACACCCGCTGGTAATGTCTCTATACTTGGTCAACACCCGCTGGTAATGTATCTATACTTGCTACAACTTGGTCAACACCCGCTGGTAATGTGTCTATACTTGCTACAACTTGGTCAACACCCGCTGGTAATGTGTCTATACTTGGTCAACACCCGCTGGTAATGTGTCTATACTTGGTCAACACCCGCTGGTAATGTGTCTATACTTGGTCAACACCCACTGGTAATGTGTCTATACTTGGTCAACACCCGCTGGTAATGTCTCTATACTTGGTCAACACCCGCTGGTAATGTGTCTATACTTGCTACAACTTGGTCAACACCCTCTGGTAATGTCTCTATACTTGGTCAACACCCGCTGGTAATGTATCTATACTTGCTACAACTTGGTCAACACCCGCTGGTAATGTGTCTATACTTGCTACAACTTGGTCAACACCCGCTGGTAATGTCTCTATACTTGGTCAACACCCATTGGTAATGTGTCTATACTTGCTAAAACTTGGTCAACACCCGCTGGTAATGTCTCTATACTTGGTCAACACTCGCTGGTAATGTGTCTATACTTGCTACACCTTGGTCAACACCCGCTGGTAATGTCTCTATACTTGGTCAACACCCGCTGGTAATGTGTCTATACTTGGTCAACACCCACTGGTAATGTGTCTATACTTGGTCAACACCCGCTGGTAATGTCTCTATACGTGCTACAACTTGGTCAACACCCGCTGGTAATGTCTCTATACTTGGTCAACACCCGCTGGTAATGTCTCTATACTTGGTCAACACCCGCTGGTAATGTGTCTATACTTGCTACACCTTGGTCAACACCCGCTGGTAATGTCTCTATACTTGGTCAACACCCGCTGGTAATGTGTCTATACTTGGTCAACACCCGCTGGTAATGTGTCTATACTTGGTCAACACCCACTGGTAATGTGTCTATACTTGGTCAACACCTGCTTGTAATGTGTCTATACTTGGTCAACACCCACTGGTAATGTGTCTATACTTGGTCAACACCCGCTGGTAATGTGTCTATAATTGGTCAACACCCACTGGTAATGTGTCTATTCTTGGTCAACACCCGCTGGTAATGTGTCTATACTTGGTCAATACCCGCTGGTAATGTGTCTATACTTGCTACAACTTGGTCAACACCCGCTGGTAATGTGTCTATACTTGCTACACCTTAGTCAACACCCGCTGGTAATGTGTCTATACTTGGTCAACACCCGCTGGTAATGTGTCTATACTTGGTCAACACCCGCTGGTAATGTGTCTATACTTGGTCAACACCCGCGGGTAATGTGTCTATACTTGCTACAACTTGGTCAACACCCGCTGGTAATGTGTCTATACTTGGTCAACACCCGCTGGTAATGTGTCTATACTTGGTCAACACCCGCTGGTAATGTGTCTATACTTGGTCAACACCCGCTGGTAATGTGTCTATACTTGCTACACCTTGGTCAACACCCGCTGGTAATGTCTCTATACTTGGTCAACACCCGCTGGTAATGTGTCTATACTTGGTCAACACCCGCTGGTAATGTGTCTATACTTGCTACAACTTGGTCAACACCCGCTGGTAATGTCTCTATACTTGGTCAACACCCGCTGGTAATGAATCTATACTTGCTACAACTTGGTCAACACCCGCTGGTAATGTGTCTATACTTGCTACAACTTGGTCAACACCCGCTGGTAATGTGTCAATACTTGGTTAACACCCGCTGGTAATGTGTCTATACTTGGTCAACACCCGCTGGTAATGTGTCTATACTTGGTCAACACCCACTGGTAATGTGTCTATACTTGGTCAACACCCGCTGGTAATGTCTGTATACTTGGTCATAACCCGCTGGTAATGTGTCTATACTTGCTAAAACTTGGTCAACACCCGCTGGTAATGTCTCTATACTTGGTCAACACTCGCTGGTAATGTGCCTATACTTGCTACACCTTGGTCAACACCCGCTGGTAATGTCTCTATACTTGGTCAAGACCCGCTGGAAATGTGTCTATACTTGGTCAACACCCACTGGTAATGTGTCTATACTTGGTCAACACCCGCTGGTAATGTTTCTATACCTGGTCAACCCCCGCTGGTAATGTGTCTATACTTGCTACACCTTGGTCAACACCCGCTGGTAATGTGTCTATACTTGGTCAACACCCACTGGTAATGTGTCTATACTTGGTCAACACCCGCTGGTAATGTGTCTATACTTGCTACACCTTGGTCAACACCCGCTGGTAATGTGTCTATACCTGCTACACCTTGGTCAACACCCGCTGGTAATGTGTCTATACTTGGTCAACACCCGCTGGTAATGTGTCTATACTTGGTCAACACCCGCTGGTAATGTGTCTATAATTGGTCAACACCCACTGGTAATGTGTCTATACTTGGTCAACACCCGCTGGTAATGTGTCTATACTTGGTCAACACCCGCTGGTAATATGTCTATACTTGCTACAACTTGGTCAACACCCGCTGGTAATGTCTCTATACGTGCTACAACTTGGTCAACACCCGCTGGTAATGTCTCTATACTTGGTCAACACCCGCTGGTAATGTCTATATACTTGGTCAACACCCGCTGGTAATGTGTCTATACTTGCTACACCTTGGTCAACACCCGCTGGTAATGTCTCTATACTTGGTCAACACCCGCTGGTAATGTCTCTATACTTGGTCAACACCCGCTGGTAATGTGTCTATACTTGGTCAACACCCAATGGTAATGTGTCTATACTTGGTCAACACCTGCTTGTAATGTGTCTATACTTGGTCAACACCCACTGGTAATGTGTCTGTACTTGGTCAACACCCGCTGGTAATGTGTCTATACTTGGTCAACATCCACTGGTAATGTGTCTATTCTTGGTCAACACCCGCTGGTAATGTGTCTATACTTGGTCAACACCCGCTGGTAATGTGTCTATACTTGCTACAACTTGGTCAACACCCGCTGGTAATGTGTCTATACTTGATACACCTTAGTCAACACCCGCTGGTAATGTGTCTATACTTGGTCAACACCCGCTGGTATTGTGTCTATACTTGGTCAACACCCGCTGGTAATGTGTCTATACTTGGTCAACACCCGCGGGTAATGTGTCTATACTTGCTACAACTTGGTCAACACCCGCTGGTAATGTGTCTATACTTTGTCAACACCCGCTGGTAATGTGTCTATACTTGGTCAACACCCGCTGGTAATGTGTCTATACTTGGTCAACAACCGCTGGTAATGTGTCTATACTTGCTACACCTTGGTCAACACCCGCTGGTAATGTCTCTATACTTGGTCAACACCCGCTGGTAATGTGTCTATACTTGGTCAACACCCGCTGGTAATGTGTCTATACTTGCTACAACTTGGTCAACACCCGCTGGTAATGTCTCTATACTTGGTCAACACCCGCTGGTAATGTATCTATACTTGCTACAACTTGGTCAACACCCGCTGGTAATGTGTCTATACTTGCTACAACTTGGTCAACACCCGCTGGTAATGTGTCTATACTTGGTCAACACCCGCTGGTAATGTGTCTATACTTGGTCAACACCCGCTGGTAATGTGTCTATACTTGGTCAACACCCACTGGTAATGTGTCTATACTTGGTCAACACCCGCTGGTAATGTCTCTATACTTGGTCAACACCCGCTGGTAATGTGTCTATACTTGGTCAACACCCGCTGGTAATGTGTCTATACTTGGTCAACACCCGCTGGTAATGTGTCTATACTTGCTACAACTTGGTCAACACCCGCTGGTAATGTCTCTATACTTGGTCAACACCCGCTGGTAATGTATCTATACTTGCTACAACTTGGTCAACACCCGCTGGTAATGTGTCTATACTTGCTACAACTTGGTCAACACCCGCTGGTAATGTGTCTATACTTGGTCAACACCCGCTGGTAATGTGTCTATACTTGGTCAACACCCGCTGGTAATATGTCTGTACTTGCTACAACTTGGTCAACACCCGCTGGTAATGTGTCTATACTTGGTCAACACCCGCTGGTAATGTGTCTATACTTGGTCAACACCCGCTGGTAATGTGTCTATACTTGCTACAACTTGGTCAACACCCGCTGGTAATGTCTCTATACTTGGTCAACACCCGCTGGTAATGTATCTATACTTGCTACAACTTGGTCAACACCCGCTGGTAATGTGTCTATACTTGGTCAACACCCGCTGGTAATGTGTCTATACTTGGTCAACACCCGCTGGTAATGTGTCTATACTTGGTCAACACTCATTGGTAATGTGTCTATACTTGGTCAACACCCACTGGTAATGTGTCTATACTTGGTCAACACCCGCTGGTAATGTGTCTATACTTGCTACAACTTGGTCAACACCCGCTGGTAATGTCTCTATACGTGCTACAACTTGGTCAACACCCGCTGGTAATGTCTCTATACTTGGTCAACACCCGCTGGTAATGTCTATACTTGGTCAACACCCGCTGGTAATGTGTCTATACTTGCTACACCTTGGTCAACACCCGCTGGTAATGTGTCTATACTTGGTCAACACCCGCTGGTAATGTGTCTATACTTGGTCAACACCCGCTGGTAATGTGTCTATACTTGGTCAACACCCGCTGGTAATGTGTCTATACTTGGTCAACACCCGCTGGTAATGTGTCTATACTTGGTCAACACCCGCTGGTAATGTGTCTATACTTGCTACACCTTGGTCAACACCCGCTGGTAATGTGTCTATACCTGCTACACCTTGGTCAACACCCGCTTGTAATGTGTCTATACTTGCTACACCTTGGTCAACACCCGCTGGTAATGTGTCTATACTTGGTCAACACCCGCTGGTAATGTGTCTATACTTGGTCAACACCCGCTGGTAATGTGTCTATAATTGGTCAACACCCACTGGTAATGTGTCTATACTTGGTCAACACCCGCTGGTAATGTGTCTATACTTGGTCAACACCCGCTGGTAATATGTCTATACTTGCTACAACTTGGTCAACACCCGCTGGTAATGTCTCTATACGTGCTACAACTTGGTCAACACCCGCTGGTAATGTCTCTATACTTGGTCAACACCCGCTGGTAATGTCTATATACTTGGTCAACACCCGCTGGTAATGTGTCTATACTTGCTACACCTTGGTCAACACCCGCTGGTAATGTCTCTATACTTGGTCAACACCCGCTGGTAATGTCTCTATACTTGCTCAACACCCGCTGGTAATGTGTCTATACTTGGTCAACACCCAATGGTAATGTGTCTATACTTGGTCAACACCTGCTTGTAATGTGTCTATACTTGGTCAACACCCACTGGTAATGTGTCTATACTTGGTCAACACCCGCTGGTAATGTGTCTATACTTGGTCAACATCCAATGGTAATGTGTCTATTCTTGGTCAACACCCGCTGGTAATGTGTCTATACTTGGTCAACACCCGCTGGTAATGTGTCTATACTTGCTACAACTTGGTCAACACCCGCTGGTAATGTGTCTATACTTGATACACCTTAGTCAACACCCGCTGGTAATGTGTCTATACTTGGTCAACACCCGCTGGTATTGTGTCTATACTTGGTCAACACCCGCTGGTAATTTGTCTATACTTGGTCAACACCCGCGGGTAATGTGTCTATACTTGCTACAACTTGGTCAACACCCGCTGGTAATGTGTCTATACTTTGTCAACACCCGCTGGTAATGTGTCTATACTTGGTCAACACCCGCTGGTAATGTGTCTATACTTGGTCAACAACCGCTGGTAATGTGTCTATACTTGCTACACCTTGGTCAACACCCGCTGGTAATGTCTCTATACTTGGTCAACACCCGCTGGTAATGTGTCTATACTTGGTCAACACCCGCTGGTAATGTGTCTATACTTGCTACAACTTGGTCAACACCCGCTGGTAATGTCTCTATACTTGGTCAACACCCGCTGGTAATGTCTCTATACTTGGTCAACACCCGCTGGTAATGTATCTATACTTGCTACAACTTGGTCAACACCCGCTGGTAATGTGTCTATACTTGCTACAACTTGGTCAACACCCGCTGGTAATGTGTCTATACTTGGTCAACACCCGCTGGTAATGTGTCTATACTTGGTCAACACCCGCTGGTAATGTGTCTATACTTGGTCAACACCCACTGGTAATGTGTCTATACTTGGTCAACACCCGCTGGTAATGTCTCTATACTTGGTCAACACCCGCTGGTAATGTGTCTATACTTGGTCAACACCCGCTGGTAATGTGTCTATACTTGGTCAACACCCGCTGGTAATGTGTCTATACTTGCTACAACTTGGTCAACACCCGCTGGTAATGTCTCTATACTTGGTCAACACCCGCTGGTAATGTATCTATACTTGCTACAACTTGGTCAACACCCGCTGGTAATGTGTCTATACTTGCTACAACTTGGTCAACACCCGCTGGTAATGTGTCTATACTTGGTCAACACCCGCTGGTAATGTGTCTATACTTGGTCAACACCCGCTGGTAATATGTCTGTACTTGCTACAACTTGGTCAACTCCCGCTGGTAATGTGTCTATACTTGGTCAACACCCGCTGGTAATGTGTCTATACTTGGTCAACACCCGCTGGTAATGTGTCTATACTTGCTACAACTTGGTCAACACCCGCTGGTAATGTCTCTATACTTGGTCAACACCCGCTGGTAATGTATCTATACTTGCTACAACTTGGTCAACACCCGCTGGTAATGTGTCTATACTTGGTCAACACCCGCTGGTAATGTGTCTATACTTGGTCAACACCCGCTGGTAATGTGTCTATACTTGGTCAACACTCATTGGTAATGTGTCTATACTTGGTCAACACCCACTGGTAATGTGTCTATACTTGGTCAACACCCGCTGGTAATGTGTCTATACTTGCTACAACTTGGTCAACACCCGCTGGTAATGTCTCTATACGTGCTACAACTTGGTCAACACCCGCTGGTAATGTCTCTATACTTGGTCAACACCCGCTGGTAATGTCTATACTTGGTCAACACCCGCTGGTAATGTGTCTATACTTGCTACACCTTGGTCAACACCCGCTGGTAATGTGTCTATACTTGGTCAACACCCGCTGGTAATGTGTCTATACTTGGTCAACACCCGCTGGTAATGTGTCTATACTTGGTCAACACCCGCTGGTAATGTGTCTATACTTGGTCAACACCCGCTGGTAATGTGTCTATACTTGCTACACCTTGGTCAACACCCGCTGGTAATGTCTCTATACTTGGTCAACACCCGCTGGTAATGTGTCTATACTTGGTCAACACCCGCTGGTAACGTGTCTATACTTGCTACAACTTGGTCAACACCCGCTGGTAATGTCTCTATACTTGGTCATCACCCGCTGGTAATGTATCTATACTTGCTACAACTTGGTCAACACCCGCTGGTAATGTGTCCATACTTGCTACAACTTGGTCAACACCCGCTGGTAATGTGTCTATACTTGGTTAACATCCGCTGGTAATGTGTCTATACTTGGTCAACACCCGTTGGTAATGTGTCTATACTTGCTACAACTTGGTCAACACCCGCTGGTAATGTGTCTATACTTGGTTAACATCCGCTGGTAATGTGTCTATACTTGGTCAACACCCGTTGGTAATGTGTCTATACTTGGTCAACACCCGCTGGTAATGTGTCTATACTTGGTCAACACCCACTGGTAATGTGTCTATACTTGGTCAACACCCGCTGGTAATGTCTCTATACTTGGTCAACACCCACTGGTAATGTGTCTATACTTGGTCAACACCCGCTGGTAATGTGTCTATACTTGGTCAACACCCGCTGGTAATGTGTCTATACTTGCTACACCTTGGTCAACACCCGCTGGTAATGTGTCTACACCTGCTACACCTTGGTCAACACCCGCTGGTAATGTGTCTATACTTGCTACACCTTGGTCAACACCCGCTGGTAATGTGTCTATACTTGGTCAACACCCGCTGGTAATGTGTCTATACTTGGTCAACACCCGCTGGTAATGTGTCTATACGTGCTACAACTTGGTCAACACCCGCTTGTAATGTGTCTATACTTGGTCAACACCCGCTGGTAATGTGTCTATACTTGGTCAACACCCGCTGGTAATGTGTCTATACTTGCTACAACTTAGTCAACACCCGCTGGTAATGTCTCAATACGTGCTACAACTTGGTCAACACCCGCTGGTAATGTCTCTATACTTGGTCAACACCCGCTGGTAATGTCTCTATACTTGGTCAACACCCGCTGGTAATGTGTCTATACTTGGTCAACACCCGCTGGTAATGTGTCTATACTTGGTCAACACCCACTGGTAATGTGTCTATACTTGGTCAACACCCGCTGGTAATGTGTCTATACTTGGTCAACACCCACTGGTAATGTGTCTATACTTGGTCAACACCCGCTGGTAATGTGTCTATACTTGGTCAACACCCGCTGGTAATGTGTCTATACTTGCTACAACTTGGTCAACACCCGCTGGTAATGTGTCTATACTTGGTCAACACCCGCTGGTAATGTGTCTATACTTGGTCAACACCCACTGGTAATGTGTCTCTTCTTGGTCAACACCCGCTGGTAATGTGTCTATACTTGGTCAACACCCGCTGGTAATGTGTCTATACTTGCTACAACTTGGTCAACACCCGCTGGTAATGTGTCTATACTTGGTCAACACCCGCTGGTAATGTCTCTATACTTGGTCAACACCCGCTGGTAATGTGCCTATACTTGCTACAACTTGGTCAACACCCGCTGGTAATGTGTCTATACTTGGTCAACACCCGCTGGTAATGTGTCTATACTTGGTCAACACCCGCTGGTAATGTGTCTATACTTGGTCAACACCCGCTGGTAATGTGTCTATACTTGCTACACCTTGGTCAACACCCGCTGGTAATGTGTCTACACCTGCTACACCTTGGTCAACACCCGCTGGTAATGTGTCTATACTTGCTACACCTTGGTCAACACCCGCTGGTAATGTGTCTATACTTGGTCAACACCCGCTGGTAATGTGTCTATACTTGGTCAACACCCGCTGGTAATGTGTCTATACGTGCTACAACTTGGTCAACACCCGCTTGTAATGTGTCTATACTTGGTCAACACCCGCTGGTAATGTGTCTATCCTTGGTCAACACCCGCTGGTAATGTGTCTATACTTGCTACAACTTAGTCAACACCCGCTGGTAATGTCTCAATACGTGCTACAACTTGGTCAACACCCGCTGGTAATGTCTCTATACTTGGTCAACACCCGCTGGTAATGTCTCTATACTTGGTCAACACCCGCTGGTAATGTGTCTATACTTGGTCAACACCCGCTGGTAATGTGTCTATACTTGGTCAACACCCACTGGTAATGTGTCTATACTTGGTCAACACCCGCTGGTAATGTGTCTATACTTGGTCAACACCCACTGGTAATGTGTCTATACTTGGTCAACACCCGCCGGTAATGTGTCTATACTTGGTCAACACCCGCTGGTAATGTGTCTATACTTGCTACAACTTGGTCAACACCCGCTGGTAATGTGTCTATACTTGGTCAACACCCGCTGGTAATGTGTCTATACTTGGTCAACACCCACTGGTAATGTGTCTCTTCTTGGTCAACACCCGCTGGTAATGTGTCTATACTTGGTCAACACCCGCTGGTAATGTGTCTATACTTGCTACAACTTGGTCAACACCCGCTGGTAATGTGTCTATACTTGGTCAACACCCGCTGGTAATGTCTCTATACTTGGTGAACACCCGCTGGTAATGTGCCTATACTTGCTACAACTTGGTCAACACCCGCTGGTAATGTGTCTATACTTGGTCAACACCCGCTGGTAATGTGTCTATACTTGGTCAACACCCGCTGGTAATGTGTCTATACTTGGTCAACACCCGC
Source organism: Procambarus clarkii (assembly GCF_040958095.1). NCBI lineage: Eukaryota > Metazoa > Arthropoda > Malacostraca > Decapoda > Cambaridae > Procambarus > Procambarus clarkii. The sequence goes on from NC_091210.1 coordinate 31,592,657, forward strand.
TGGTAATGTGTCTATACTTCGTCAACACCCGCGGGTAATGTGTCTATACTTGCTACAACTTGGTCAACACCCGCTGGTAATGTGCCTATACTTGCTACAACTTGGTCAACACCCGCTGGTAATGTCTCTATACTTGGTCAACACCCGCTGGTAATGTGTCTATACTTGGTCAACACCCGCTGGTAATGTGTCTATACTTGCTACAACTTGGTCAACACCCACTGGTAATGTCTCTATACTTGGTCAACACCCGCTGGTAATGTGTCTATACTTGGTCAACACCCGCTGGTAGTGTGTCTATACTTGGTCAACACCCACTGGTAATGTGTCTATACTTGGACAACACCCGCTGGTAATGTCTCTATACTTGGTCAACACCCGCTGGTAATGTGTCTATACTTGCTACAACTTGGTCAACACCCGCTGGTATTGTCTCTATACTTGGTCAACACTCGCTGGTAATGTGTCTATACTTGCTACACCTTGGTCAACACCCGCTGGTAATGTGTCTATACTTGGTCAACACCCGCTGGTAATGTGTCTATACTTGGTCAACACCCACTGGTAATGTGTCTAGACTTGGTCAACACCCGCTGGTAATGTTTCTATACTTGGTCAACACCCGCTGGTAATGTGTCTATACTTGCTACACCTTGGTCAACACCCGCTGGTAACGTGTCTATACCTGCAACACCTTGGTCAACACCCGCCGGTAATGTGTCTATACTTGGTCAACACCCACTGGTAATGTGTCTATACTTTTTCAACACCTGCTGGCAATGTGTCTATACTTGGTCAACACCCACTGGTAATGTGTCTATACTTGGTCAACACCCGCTGGTAATGTGTCTATACTTGGTCAACACCCACTGGTAATGTGTCTATACGTGCTACAACTTGGTCAACACCCGCTTGTAATGTGTCTATACTTGGTCAACACCCGCTGGTAATGTGTCTATACTTGGTCAACACCCGCTGGTAATGTGTCTATACTTGCTACAACTTGGTCAACACCCGCTGGTAATGTCTCTATACGTGCTACAACTTGGTCAACACCCGCTGGTAATGTCTCTATACTTGGTCAACACCCGCTGGTAATGTGTCTATACTTGGTCAACACCCGCTGGTAATGTGTCTATACTTGGTCAACACCCGCTGGTAATGTGTCTATACTTGGTCAACACCCGCTGGTAATGTGTCTATACTTGGTCAACACCCACTGGTAATGTGTCTATACTTGGTCAACACCCACTGGTAATGTGTCTATACTTGGTCAACACCCGCTGGTAATGTGTCTATACTTGGTCAACACCCGCTGGTAATGTGTCTATACTTGGTCAACACCCGCTGGTAATGTGTCTATACCTGCTACAACTTGGTCAACACCCACTGGTAATGTGTCTATACTTGCTACACCTTAGTCAACACCCGCTGGTAATGTGTCTATACTTGGTCAACACCCGCGGGTAATGTGTCTATACTTGCTACAACTTGGTCAACACCCTCTGGTAATGTGTCTATACTTGCTACACCTTAGTCAACACCCGCTGGTAATGTGTCTATACTTGGTCAACACCCGCTGGTAAGGTGTCTATACTTGCTACAACTAGGTCAACACCCGCTGGTAATGTGTCTATACCTGCTACAACTTGGTCAATACCCGCTGGTAATGTGTCTATACTTGCTACACCTTGGTCAACACCCGCAGGTAATGTCTCTATACTTGGTCAACACCCGCTGGTAATGTGTCTATACTTGCTATACCTTGGTCAACACCCGCTGGTAATGTGTCTATACCTGGTCAACACCCGCTGGTATTGTGTCTATACTTGGTCATCACCCGATGTTAATGTGTCTATACTTGGTCAACACCCGCTGGTAATGTCTCTATACTTGGTTAACACATGCTGGTAATGTGTCTATACTTGGTCAACACCCGTTGGTAATGTGTCTATACCTGCTACAACTTGGTCAACACCCGCTGGTAATGTGTCTATACTTGCTACAACTTGGTCAACACCCGCGGGTAATGTGTCTATACTTGGTCAACACCAGCTGGTAATGTGTCTATACTTGGTCAACACCCGCTGGTAATGTCTCTATACTTGGTCAACACCTGCTGGTAATGTGTCTATACTTGGTCAACACCTGCTGGTAATGTGTCTATACTTAGTCAACACCTGCTGGTAATGTGTCTATACTTGGTCAACACCCGCTGGTAATGTCTCTATACTTGGTCAACACCCGCTGGTAATGTGTCTATACTTGCTACAACTTGGTCAACACCTGCTGGTAATGTGTCTATACTTGGTCAACACCCGCTAGTAATGTGTCTATACCTGGTCAACACCCGCTGGTAATGTCTCTATACTTGCTACACCTTGATCAACACCCGCTGGTAATGTGTCTATACTTGGTCAACACCCGCTGGTAATGTGTCTATACTAGGTCAACACCCGCTGGTAATGTGTCTATACGTGCTACAACTTGGTCAACACCCGCTGGTAATGTGTCTATACTTGGTCAACACCCGCTGGTAATGTGTCTATACTTGCTACACCTTGGTCAACACCCGCTGGTAATGTGTCTATACTTGGTCAACACCCGCTGGTAATGTGTCTATACTAGGTCAACACCCGCTGGTAATGTGTCTATACGTGCTACAACTTGGTCAACACCCGCTTGTAATGTGTCTATACTTGGTCAACACCCGCTGGTAATGTGTCTATACTTGGTCAACACCCGCTGGTAATGTGTTTATACTTGCTACAACTTGGTCAACACCCGCTGGTAATGTCTCTATACATGGCCAACACCCGCTGGTAATGTGTCTATACTTGGTCAACACCCGCTGGTAATGTCTCTATACTTGGTGAACACCCGCTGGTAATGTCTCTATACTTGCTACACCTTGGTCAACACCCGCTGGTAATGTCTCTATACTTGGTCAACACCCGCTGGTAATGTCTCTATACTTGGTCAACACCCGCTGGTAATGTCTCTATACTTGGTCAACACCCGCTGGTAATGTCTCTATACTTGCTACACCTTGGTCAACACCCGCTATTAATGTCTCTATACTTGGTCAACACCCGCTGGTAATGTCTCTATACTTGGTCAACACCCGCTGGTAATGTCTCTATACTTGGTCAACACCCGCTGGTAATGTGTCTATACTTGCAACACCTTGGTCAACACCCGCTGGTAATGTCTCTATAATTGGTCAACACCCGCTGGTAATGTGTCTATACTTGGTTAACACCCGCTGGTAATGTGTCTATACTTGGTCAACACCCACTGGTAATGTGTCAATACTTGGTCAACACCCGCTGGTAATGTGTCTATACTTGGTCAATACCCACTGGTAATGTGTCTATGCTTAGTCAACACCCGCAGGTAATGTCTCTATACTTGGTCAACACCCGCTGGTAATGTGTCTATACCTGCTACAACTTGGTCAACACCCGCTGGTAATGTCTCTATACGTGCTACAACTTGGTCAAGACCCGTTGGTAATGTCTCTATACTTGGTCAACACCCGCTGGTAATGTGTCTATACTTGCTACACCTTGGTCAACACCCGCTGGTAATGTGTCTATACTTGCTACAACTTGGTCAACACCCGCTGGTAATGTCTCTATACTTGGTCAACACCCGCTGGTAATGTCTCTATACTTGGTCAACACCAGCTGGTAATGTCTCTATACTTGGTCAACACCCGCTGGTAATGTCTCTATACTTGGTCAACACCCGCTGGTAATGTGCCTATACATGCTACACCTTGGACAAGACCCGCTGGTAATGTGTCTATACTTGGTCAACACCCGCTGGTAATGTCTCTATACTCCGTCAACACCCGCTGGTAATGTGTCTATACTTGGTCAACACCTGCTGGTAATGTATCTATACTTGGTCAACACCCACTGGTAATGTGTCTATACTTGGTCAACACCCGCTGGTAATGTGTCTATACTTGGTCAACACCCACTGGTAATGTGTCTATACTTGGTCAACACCCGCTGGTAATGTGTCTATACTTGGTCAACACCAACTGGTAATGTGTCTATACTTGGTCAACACCCGCTGGTAATGTGTCTATACTTGCTACAACTTGGTCAACACCCGCTGGTAATGTCTCTATTCTTGCTACACCTTGGTCAACACCCGCTGGTAATGTGTCTATACCTGCTACACCTTAGTCAACACCCGCTGGTAATATCTATACTTGGTCAACACCCGCTGGTAATGTGTCTATACTTGCTACACCTTGGTCAACACCCGCTGGTAATGTCTCTATACTTGGTCAACACCCGCTGGTAATGTGTCTATACTTGGTCAACACCCTCTGGTAATGTGTCTATACTTGGTCAACACCCACTGGTAATGTGTCTATACTTGGTCAACACCCGCTGGTAATGTGTCTATACTTGGTCAACACCCACTGGTAATGTGTCTATTCTTGGTCAACACCCGCTGGTAATGTGTCTATACTTAGTCAACACCCGCTGGTAATGTCTCTATACTTGGTCAACACCCGCTGGTAATGTCTCTATACTTGGTCAACACCCGCTGGTAATGTGTCTATACTTGCTACAACTTGGTCAACACCCGCTGGTAATGTGTCTATACTTGGTCAACACCCGCTGGTAATGTCTCTATACTTGGTCAACACCCGCTGGTAATGTCTCTATACTTGGTCAACACCCGCTGGTAATGTGTCTATACTTGCTACAACTTGGTCAACACCCGCTGGTAATGTGTATATACTTGCTACACCTTAGTCAACACCCGCTTGTAATGTGTCTATACTTGGTCAACACCCGCTGGTAATGTGTGTATACTTGGTCAAAACCCGCTGGTAATGTGTCTATACTTGGTCAACACCCGCGGGTAATGTGTCTATACTTGCTACAACTTGCTCAACACCCGCTGGTAATGTGTCTATACTTGGTCAACACCCGCTGGTAATGTGTCTATACTTGGTCAACACCCGCTGGTAATGTGTCTATACTTGATACACCTTGGTCAACACCCGCTGGTAATGTCTCTATACTTGGTCAACACCCGCTGGTAATGTGTCTATACTTGGTCAACACCCGCTGGTAATGTGTCTATACTTGCTACAACTTGGTCAACACCCGCTGGTAATGTCTCTATACTTGGTCAACACCCGCTGGTAATGTGTCTATACTTGCTACAACTTGGTCAACACCCGCTGGTAATGTGTCTATACTTGCTACAACTTGGTCAACACCCGCTGGTAATGTGTCTATACTTGGTCAACACCCGCTGGTAATGTGTCTATACTTGGTCAACACCCGCTGGTAATGTGTCTATACTTGGTCAACACCCGCTGGTAATGTGTCTATTCTTGGTCAACACCCGCTGGTAATGTGTCTATACTTGGTCAACACCCACTGGTAATGTGTCTATACTTGGTCAACACCTGCTGGTAATGTCTCTATATTTGGTCAACACCCGCTGGTAATGTGTCTATACTTGCTACAACTTGGTCAACACCCGCTGGTAATGTCTCTATACTTGGTCAACACTCGCTGGTAATGTGTCTATACTTGCTACACCTTGGTCAACACCCGCTGGTAATGTCTCTATACTTGGTCAACACATGCTGGTAATGTCTCTATACTTGGTCAACACCCGCTGGTAATGTCTCTATACTTGGTCAACACCCGCTGGTAATGTCTCTATACTTGCTACACCTTGGTCAACACCCGCTGGTAATGTCTCTATACTTGGTCAACACCCGCTGGTAATGTCTCTATACTTGGTCAACACCCGCTGGTAATGTCTCTATACTTGGTCAACACCCGCTGGTAATGTCTCTATACTTGGTCAACACCCGCTGGTAATGTGTCTATACTTGGTCAACACCCACTGGTAATGTGTCTATACTTGGTCAACACCCGCTGGTAATGTGTCTATACCTGGTCAATACCCACTGGTAATGTGTCTATACTTAGTCAACACCCGCTGGTAATGTCTCTATACTTGGTCAACACCCGCTGGTAATGTCTCTATACTTGGTCAACACCCGCTGGTAATGTCTCTATACTTGGTCAACACCCGCTGGTAATGTGTCTATACTTGCAACACCTTGGTCAACACCCGCTGTTAATGTCTCTATACTTGGTCAACACCCGCTGGTAATGTGTCTATACTTGGTTAACACCCACTGGTAATGTGTCGATACTTGGTCAACACCCACTGGTAATGTGTCTATACTTGGTCAACACCCGCTGGTAATGTGTCTATACCTGGTCAATACCCACTGGTAATGTGTCTATACTTAGTCAACACCCGCAGGTAATGTCTCTATACTTGGTCAACACCCGCTGGTAATGTGTCTATACCTGCTACAACTTGGTCAACACCCGCTGGTAATGTCTCTATACGTGCTACAACTTGGTCAACACCCGCTGGTAATGTCTCTATACTTGGTCAACACCCGCTGGTAATGTCTCTATACTTGGTCAACACCCGCTGGTAATGTGTCTATACTTGCTACACCTTGGTCAACACCCGCTGGTAATGTGTCTATACTTGCTACAACTTGGTCAACACCCGCTGGTAATGTCTCTATACTTGGTCAATACCCGCTGGTAATGTCTCTATACTTGGTCAACACCCGCTGGTAATGTCTCTATACTTGGTCAACACCCGCTGGTAATGAGTCTATACTTGCTACACCTTGGTCAAGACCCGCTGGTAATGTGTCTATTCTTGGTCAACACCCGCTGGTAATGTCTCTATACTCCGTCAACACCCGCTGGTAATGTGTCTATACTTGGTCAACACCTGCTGGTAATGTGTCTATACTTGGTCAACAGCCACTGGTAATGTGTCTATACTTGGTCAACACCCGCTGGTAATGTGTCTATACTTGGTCAACACCCACTGGTAATGTGTCTATACTTGGTCAACACCCGCTGGTAATGTGTCTATACTTGGTCAACACCCACTGGTAATGTGTCTATACTTAGTCAACACCCGCTGGTAATGTGTCTATACTTGCTACAACTTGGTCAACACCCGCTGGTAATGTGTCTATACTTGCTACACCTTAGCCAACACCCGCTGGTAATGTATCTATACTTGGTCAACACCCGCTGGTAATGTGTCTATACTTCCTACAACTTGGTCAACACCCGCTGGTAATGTCTCTATACTTGGTCAACACACGCTGGTAGAGTGTCTATACTTGCTACACCTTGGTCAACACCCGCTGGTAATGTCTCTATACTTGGTCAACAACCGCTGGTAATGTGTCTATACTTGGTCAACACCCGCTGGTAATGTGTCTATACTTGGTCAACACCCACTGGAAATGTGTCTATACTTGGTCAACACCCGCTGGTAATGTGTCTATACTTGGTCAACACCCACTGGTAATGTGTCTATACTTGGTCAACACCCGCTGGTAATGTCTCTATACTTGGTCAACACCCGCTGGTAATGTGTCTATTCTTGCTACAACTTGGTCAACACCCGCTGGTAATGTCTCTATACGTGCTACAACTTGGTCAACACCCGCTGGTAATGTCTCTATACTTGGTCAACACCCGCTGGTAATGTCTCTATACTTGGTCAACACCCGCTGGTAATGTGTCTATACTTGCTACACCTTGGTCAACACCCGCTGGTAATGTCTCTATACTTGGTCAACACCCGCTGGTAATGTCTCTATACTTGGTCAACACCCGCTGGTAATGTCTCTATACTTGGTCAACACCTGCTGGTAATGTGTCTATACTTGGTCAACAGCCACTGGTAATGTGTCTATACTTGGCCAACACCCGCTGGTAATGTGTCTATACTTGGTCAACACCCACTGGTAATGTGTCTATACTTGGTCAACACCCACTGGTAATGTGTCTATACTTGGTCAACACCCACAGGTAATGTGTCTATACTTGGTCAACACCCGCTGGTAATGTGTCTATACTTGCTACAACTTGGTCAACACCCGCTGGTAATGTGTCTATACTTGCTACACCTTGGTCAACACCCGCTGGTAATGTGTCTATACCTGCTACACCTTAGTCAACACCCGCTGGTAATGTATCTATACTTGGTCAACACCCGCTGGTAATGTGTCTATACTTCCTACAACTTGGTCAACACCCGCTGGTAATGTCTCTATACTTGGTCAACACACGCTGGTAATGTGTCTATACTTGCTACACCTTGGTCAACACCCGCTGGTAATGTGTCTATACTTGGTCAACACCCGCTGGTAATGTGTCTATACTTGGTCAACACCCACTGGTAATGTGTCTATACTTGGTCAACACCCGCTGGTAATGTGTCTATACTTGGTCAACACCCACTGGTAATGTGTCTATACTTGGTCAACACCCGCTGGTAATGTCTCTATACTTGGTCAACACCCGCTGGTAATGTGTCTATACTTGCTACAACTTGGTCAACACCCGCTGGTAATGTCTCTATACGTGCTACAACTTGGTCAACACCCGCTGGTAATGTCTCTATACTTGGTCAACACCCGCTGGTAATGTCTCTATACTTGGTCAACACCCGCTGGAAATGTGTCTATACTTGCTACACCTTGGTCAACACCCGCTGGTAATGTCTCTATACTTGGTCAACACCCGCTGGTAATGTCTCTATACTTGGTCAACACCCGGTGGTAATGTCTCTATACTTGGTCAACACCCGCTGGTAATGTGTCTATACTTGCTACACCTTAGTCAACACCCGCTGGTAATGTCTCTATACTTGGTCAACACCCGCTGGTAATGTGTCTATACTTGGTCAACACCCACTGGTAATGTGTCTATACTTGGTCAACACCTGCTTGTAATGTGTCTATACTTGGTCAACACCCACTGGTAATGTGTCTATACTTGGTCAACACCCGCTGGTAATGTGTCTATACTTGGTCAACACCCACTGGTAATGTGTCTATTCTTGGTCAACACCCGCTGGTAATGTGTCTATACTTGGTCAACACCCGCTGGTAATGTGTCTATACTTGCTACAACTTGGTCAACACCCGCTGGTAATGTGTCTATACTTGGTCAACACCCGCTGGTAATGTCTCTATACTTGGTCAACACCCGCTGGTAATGTGTCTATACTTGCTACAACTTGGTCAACACACGCTGGTAATGTGTCTATACTTGCTACACCTTAGTCAACACCCGCTGGTAATGTGTCTATACTTGGTCAACACCCGCTGGTAATGTGTCTATACTTGGTCAACACCCGCTGGTAATGTGTCTATACTTGGTCAACACCCGCGGGTAATGTGTCTATACTTGCTACAACTTGGTCAACACCCGCTGGTAATGTGTCTATACTTGGTCAACACCCGCTGGTAATGTGTCTATACTTGGTCAACACCCGCTGGTAATGTGTCTATACTTGCTACACCTTGGTCAACACCCGCTGGTAATGTCTCTATACTTGGTCAACACCCGATGGTAATGTGTCTATACTTGGTCAACACCCACTGGTAATGTGTCTATACTTGCTACAACTTTGTCAACACCCGCTGGTAATGTGTCTATACTTGGTCAACACCCGCTGGTAATGTCTCTATACTTGGTCAACACCCGCTGGTAATGTGTCTATACTTGCTACAACTTTGTCAACACCCGCTGGTAATGTCTCTATACTTGGTCAACACCCGCTGGTAATGTCTCTATACTTGGTCAACACCCGCTGGTAATATCTCTATACTTGGTCAACACCCGCTGGTAATGTCTCTATACTTGGTCAACACCCGCTTGTAATGTGTCTATACTTGCAACACCTTGGTCAACACCCGCTGGTAATGTGTCTATACTTGGTTAACACCCGCTGGTAATGTGTCTATACTTGGTCAACACCCACTGGTAATGTGTCTATACTTGGTCAACACCCGCTGGTAATGTGTCTAAACCTGGTCAATACCCACTGGTAATGTGTCTATACTTAGTCAACACCCGCAGGTAATGTCTCTATACTTGGTCAACACCCGCTAGTAATGTGTCTATACTTGCTACAACTTGGTCAACACCCGCTGGTAATGTGTCTATACTTGGTCAACACCCGCTGGTAATGTGTCTATACTTGGTCAACACCCGCTGGTAATGTGTCTATACTTGGTCAACACCCACTGGTAATGTGTCTACACTTGGTCAACACCCGCTGGTAATGTCTCTATATTTGGTCAACACCCGCTGGTAATGTGTCTATACTTGCTACAACATGGTCAACACCCGCTGGTAATGTCTCTATACTTGGTCAACACTCGCTGGTAATGTGTCTATACTTGCTACACCTTGGTCAACACCCGCTGGTAATGTCTCTATACTTGGTCAACACCCGCTGGTAATGTCTCTATACTTGGTCAACACCTGCTGGTAATGTCTCTATACTTGGTCAACACCCGCTGGTAATGTCTCTATACTTGCTACACCTTGGTCAACACCCGCTGGTAATGTGTCTATACTTGGTCAACACCCGCTGGTAATGTGTCTATACTTGCTACAACTTGGTCAACACCCGCTGGTAGTGTGTCTATACTTGCTACACCTTGGTCAACACCCGCTGGTAATGTGTCTATACCTGCTACACCTTAGTCAACACCCGCTGGTAATGTATCTATACTTGGTCAACACCCGCTGGTAATGTGTCTATACTTCCTACAACTTGGTCAACACCCGCTGGTAATGTCTCTATACTTGGTCAACACACGCTGGTAAAGTGTCTATACTTGCTACACCTTGGTCAACACCCGCTGGTAATGTCTCTATACTTGGTCAACACCCGCTGGTAATGTGTCTATTCTTGGTCAACACCCGCTGGTAATGTGTCTATACTTGGTCAACACCCACTGGTAATGTGTCTATACTTGGTCAACACCCGCTGGTAATGTGTCTATACTTGGTCAACACCCACTGGTAATGTGTCTATACTTGGTCAACACCCACTGGTAATGTCTCTATACTTGGTCAACACCCGCTGGTAATGTCTCTATACTTGGTCAACACCCGCTGGTAATGTGTCTATACTTGCTACAACTTGGTCAACACCCGCTGGTAATGTCTCTATACGTGCTACAACTTGGTCAACACCCGCTGGTAATGTCTCTATACTTGGTCAACACCCGCTGGTAATGTCTCTATACTTGGTCAACACCCGCTGGAAATGTGTCTATACTTGCTACACCTTGGTCAACACCCGCTGGTAATGTCTCTATACTTGGTCAACACCCGCTGGTAATGTCTCTATACTTGGTCAACACCCGGTGGTAATGTCTCTATACTTGGTCAACACCCTCTGGTAATGTGTCTATACTTGCTACACCTTGGTCAACACCCGCTGGTAATGTCTCTATACTTGGTCAACACCCGCTGGTAATGTGTCTATACTTGGTCAACACCCACTGGTAATGTGTCTATACTTGGTCAACACCTGCTTGTAATGTGTCTATACTTGGTCAACACCCACTGGTAATGTGTCTATACTTGGTCAACACCCGCTGGTAATGTGTCTATACTTGGTCAACACCCACTGGTAATGTGTCTATTCTTGGTCAACACCCGCTGGTAATGTGTCTATACTTGGTCAACACCCGCTGGTAATGTGTCTATACTTGCTACAACTTGGTCAACACCCGCTGGTAATGTGTCTATACTTGGTCAACACCCGCTGGTAATGTCTCTATACTTGGTCAACACCCGCTGGTAATGTGTCTATACTTGCTACAACTTGGTCAACACACGCTGGTAATGTGTCTATACTTGCTACACCTTAGTCAACACCCGCTGGTAATGTGTCTATACTTGGTCCACACCCGCTGGTAATGTGTCTATACTTGGTCAACACCCGCTGGTAATGTGTCTATACTTGGTCAACACCCGCGGGTAATGTGTCTATACTTGCTACAACTTGGTCAACACCCGCTGGTAATGTGTCTATACTTGGTCAACACCCGCTGGTAATGTGTCTATACTTGGTCAACACCCGCTGGTAATGTGTCTATACTTGCTACACCTTGGTCAACACCCGCTGGTAATGTCTCTATACTTGGTCAACACCCGATGGTAATGTGTCTATACTTGGTCAACACCCGCTGGTAATGTGTCTATACTTGCTACAACTTTGTCAACACCCGCTGGTAATGTCTCTATACTTGGTCAACACCCGCTGGTAATGTCTCTATACTTGGTCAACACCCGCTGGTAATATCTCTATACTTGGTCAACACCCGCTGGTAATGTCTCTATACTTGGTCAACACCCGCTGGTAATGTGTCTATACTTGCAACACCTTGGTCAACACCCGCTGGTAATGTCTTTATACTTGGTCAACACCCGCTGGTAATGTCTCTATACTTGGTCAACACCCGCTGGTAATATCTCTATACTTGGTCAACACCCGCTGGTAATGTGTCTATTCTTGGTCAACACCCGCTGGTAATGTCTCTATACTCCGTCAACACCCGCTGGTAATGTGTCTATACTTGGTCAACACCTGCTGGTAATGTGTCTATACTTGGTCAACAGCCACTGGTAATGTGTCTATACTTGGTCAACACCCGCTGGTAATGTGTCTATACTTGGTCAACACCCACTGGTAATGTGTCTATACTTGGTCAACACCCGCTGGTAATGTGTCTATACTTGGTCAACACCCACTGGTAATGTGTCTATACTTAGTCAACACCCGCTGGTAATGTGTCTATACTTGCTACAACTTGGTCAACACCCGCTGGTAATGTGTCTATACTTGCTACACCTTGGTCAACACCCGCTTTTAATGTGTCTATACCTGCTACACCTTAGCCAACACCCGCTGGTAATGTATCTATACTTGGTCAACACCCGCTGGTAATGTGTCTATACTTCCTACAACTTGGTCAACACCCGCTGGTAATGTCTCTATACTTGGTCAACACACGCTGGTAAAGTGTCTATACTTGCTACACCTTGGTCAACACCCGCTGGTAATGTCTCTATACTTGGTCAACAACCGCTGGTAATGTGTCTATACTTGGTCAACACCCGCTGGTAATGTGTCTATACTTGGTCAACACCCACTGGAAATGTGTCTATACTTGGTCAACACCCGCTGGTAATGTGTCTATACTTGGTCAACACCCACTGGTAATGTGTCTATACTTGGTCAACACCCGCTGGTAATGTCTCTATACTTGGTCAACACCCGCTGGTAATGTGTCTATTCTTGCTACAACTTGGTCAACACCCGCTGGTAATGTCTCTATACGTGCTACAACTTGGTCAACACCCGCTGGTAATGTCTCTATACTTGGTCAACACCCGCTGGTAATGTCTCTATACTTGGTCAACACCCGCTGGTAATGTGTCTATACTTGCTACACCTTGGTCAACACCCGCTGGTAATGTCTCTATACTTGGTCAACACCCGCTGGTAATGTCTCTATACTTGGTCAACACCCGCTGGTAATGTCTCTATACTTGGTCAACACCTGCTGGTAATGTGTCTATACTTGGTCAACAGCCACTGGTAATGTGTCTATACTTGGCCAACACCCGCTGGTAATGTGTCTATACTTGGTCAACACCCACTGGTAATGTGTCTATACTTGGTCAACACCCACTGGTAATGTGTCTATACTTGGTCAACACCCACAGGTAATGTGTCTATACTTGGTCAACACCCGCTGGTAATGTGTCTATACTTGCTACAACTTGGTCAACACCCGCTGGTAATGTGTCTATACTTGCTACACCTTGGTCAACACCCGCTGGTAATGTGTCTATACCTGCTACACCTTAGTCAACACCCGCTGGTAATGTATCTATACTTGGTCAACACCCGCTGGTAATGTGTCTATACTTCCTACAACTTGGTCAACACCCGCTGGTAATGTCTCTATACTTGGTCAACACACGCTGGTAAAGTGTCTATACTTGCTACACCTTGGTCAACACCCGCTGGTAATGTGTCTATACTTGGTCAACACCCGCTGGTAATGTGTCTATACTTGGTCAACACCCACTGGTAATGTGTCTATACTTGGTCAACACCCGCTGGTAATGTGTCTATACTTGGTCAACACCCACTGGTAATGTGTCTATACTTGGTCAACACCCGCTGGTAATGTCTCTATACTTGGTCAACACCCGCTGGTAATGTGTCTATACTTGCTACAACTTGGTCAACACCCGCTGGTAATGTCTCTATACGTGCTACAACTTGGTCAACACCCGCTGGTAATGTCTCTATACTTGGTCAACACCCGCTGGTAATGTCTCTATACTTGGTCAACACCCGCTGGAAATGTGTCTATACTTGCTACACCTTGGTCAACACCCGCTGGTAATGTCTCTATACTTGGTCAACACCCGCTGGTAATGTCTCTATACTTGGTCAACACCCGGTGGTAATGTCTCTATACTTGGTCAACACCCGCTGGTAATGTGTCTATACTTGCTACACCTTAGTCAACACCCGCTGGTAATGTCTCTATACTTGGTCAACACCCGCTGGTAATGTGTCTATACTTGGTCAACACCCACTGGTAATGTGTCTATACTTGGTCAACACCTGCTTGTAATGTGTCTATACTTGGTCAACACCCACTGGTAATGTGTCTATACTTGGTCAACACCCGCTGGTAATGTGTCTATACTTGGTCAACACCCACTGGTAATGTGTCTATTCTTGGTCAACACCCGCTGGTAATGTGTCTATACTTGGTCAACACCCGCTGGTAATGTGTCTATACTTGCTACAACTTGGTCAACACCCGCTGGTAATGTGTCTATACTTGGTCAACACCCGCTGGTAATGTCTCTATACTTGGTCAACACCCGCTGGTAATGTGTCTATACTTGCTACAACTTGGTCAACACACGCTGGTAATGTGTCTATACTTGCTACACCTTAGTCAACACCCGCTGGTAATGTGTCTATACTTGGTCAACACCCGCTGGTAATGTGTCTATACTTGGTCAACACCCGCTGGTAATGTGTCTATACTTGGTCAACACCCGCGGGTAATGTGTCTATACTTGCTACAACTTGGTCAACACCCGCTGGTAATGTGTCTATACTTGGTCAACACCCGCTGGTAATGTGTCTATACTTGGTCAACACCCGCTGGTAATGTGTCTATACTTGCTACACCTTGGTCAACACCCGCTGGTAATGTCTCTATACTTGGTCAACACCCGATGGTAATGTGTCTATACTTGGTCAACACCCACTGGTAATGTGTCTATACTTGCTACAACTTTGTCAACACCCGCTGGTAATGTGTCTATACTTGGTCAACACCCGCTGGTAATGTCTCTATACTTGGTCAACACCCGCTGGTAATGTGTCTATACTTGCTACAACTTTGTCAACACCCGCTGGTAATGTCTCTATACTTGGTCAACACCCGCTGGTAATGTCTCTATACTTGGTCAACACCCGCTGGTAATATCTCTATACTTGGTCAACACCCGCTGGTAATGTCTCTATACTTGGTCAACACCCGCTTGTAATGTGTCTATACTTGCAACACCTTGGTCAACACCCGCTGGTAATGTGTCTATACTTGGTTAACACCCGCTGGTAATGTGTCTATACTTGGTCAACACCCACTGGTAATGTGTCTATACTTGGTCAACACCCGCTGGTAATGTGTCTAAACCTGGTCAATACCCACTGGTAATGTGTCTATACTTAGTCAACACCCGCAGGTAATGTCTCTATACTTGGTCAACACCCGCTGGTAATGTGTCTATACTTGCTACAACTTGGTCAACACCCGCTGGTAATGTGTCTATACTTGGTCAACACCCGCTGGTAATGTGTCTATACTTGGTCAACACCCGCTGGTAATGTGTCTATACTTGGTCAACACCCACTGGTAATGTGTCTACACTTGGTCAACACCCGCTGGTAATGTCTCTATATTTGGTCAACACCCGCTGGTAATGTGTCTATACTTGCTACAACATGGTCAACACCCGCTGGTAATGTCTCTATACTTGGTCAACACTCGCTGGTAATGTGTCTATACTTGCTACACCTTGGTCAACACCCGCTGGTAATGTCTCTATACTTGGTCAACACCCGCTGGTAATGTCTCTATACTTGGTCAACACCTGCTGGTAATGTCTCTATACTTGGTCAACACCCGCTGGTAATGTCTCTATACTTGCTACACCTTGGTCAACACCCGCTGGTAATGTGTCTATACTTGGTCAACACCCGCTGGTAATGTGTCTATACTTGCTACAACTTGGTCAACACCCGCTGGTAATGTGTCTATACTTGCTACACCTTGGTCAACACCCGCTGGTAATGTGTCTATACCTGCTACACCTTAGTCAACACCCGCTGGTAATGTATCTATACTTGGTCAACACCCGCTGGTAATGTGTCTATACTTCCTACAACTTGGTCAACACCCGCTGGTAATGTCTCTATACTTGGTCAACACACGCTGGTAAAGTGTCTATACTTGCTACACCTTGGTCAACACCCGCTGGTAATGTCTCTATACTTGGTCAACACCCGCTGGTAATGTGTCTATTCTTGGTCAACACCCGCTGGTAATGTGTCTATACTTGGTCAACACCCACTGGTAATGTGTCTATACTTGGTCAACACCCGCTGGTAATGTGTCTATACTTGGTCAACACCCACTGGTAATGTGTCTATACTTGGTCAACACCCACTGGTAATGTCTCTATACTTGGTCAACACCCGCTGGTAATGTCTCTATACTTGGTCAACACCCGCTGGTAATGTGTCTATACTTGCTACAACTTGGTCAACACCCGCTGGTAATGTCTCTATACGTGCTACAACTTGGTCAACACCCGCTGGTAATGTCTCTATACTTGGTCAACACCCGCTGGTAATGTCTCTATACTTGGTCAACACCCGCTGGAAATGTGTCTATACTTGCTACACCTTGGTCAACACCCGCTGGTAATGTCTCTATACTTGGTCAACACCCGCTGGTAATGTCTCTATACTTGGTCAACACCCGGTGGTAATGTCTCTATACTTGGTCAACACCCGCTGGTAATGTGTCTATACTTGCTACACCTTGGTCAACACCCGCTGGTAATGTCTCTATACTTGGTCAACACCCGCTGGTAATGTGTCTATACTTGGTCAACACCCACTGGTAATGTGTCTATACTTGGTCAACACCTGCTTGTAATGTGTCTATACTTGGTCAACACCCACTGGTAATGTGTCTATACTTGGTCAACACCCGCTGGTAATGTGTCTATACTTGGTCAACACCCACTGGTAATGTGTCTATTCTTGGTCAACACCCGCTGGTAATGTGTCTATACTTGGTCAACACCCGCTGGTAATGTGTCTATACTTGCTACAACTTGGTCAACACCCGCTGGTAATGTGTCTATACTTGGTCAACACCCGCTGGTAATGTCTCTATACTTGGTCAACACCCGCTGGTAATGTGTCTATACTTGCTACAACTTGGTCAACACACGCTGGTAATGTGTCTATACTTGCTACACCTTAGTCAACACCCGCTGGTAATGTGTCTATACTTGGTCAACACCCGCTGGTAATGTGTCTATACTTGGTCAACACCCGCTGGTAATGTGTCTATACTTGGTCAACACCCGCGGGTAATGTGTCTATACTTGCTACAACTTGGTCAACACCCGCTGGTAATGTGTCTATACTTGGTCAACACCCGCTGGTAATGTGTCTATACTTGGTCAACACCCGCTGGTAATGTGTCTATACTTGCTACACCTTGGTCAACACCCGCTGGTAATGTCTCTATACTTGGTCAACACCCGATGGTAATGTGTCTATACTTGGTCAACACCCGCTGGTAATGTGTCTATACTTGCTACAACTTTGTCAACACCCGCTGGTAATGTCTCTATACTTGGTCAACACCCGCTGGTAATATCTCTATACTTGGTCAACACCCGCTGGTAATGTCTCTATACTTGGTCAACACCCGCTGGTAATGTGTCTATACTTGCAACACCTTGGTCAACACCCGCTGGTAATGTCTTTATACTTGGTCAACACCCGCTGGTAATGTGTCTCTACTTGGTTAACACCCGCTGGTAATGTGTCTATACTTGGTCAACACCCACTGGTAATGTGTCTATACTTGGTCAACACCCGCTGGTAATGTGTCTAAACCTGGTCAATACCCACTGGTAATGTGTCTATACTTAGTCAACACCCGCAGGTAATGTCTCTATACTTGGTCAACACCCGCTGGTAATGTGTCTATACTTGCTACAACTTGGTCAACACCCGCTGGTAATGTGTCTATACTTGCTACAACTTGGTCAACACCCGCTGGTAATGTGTCTATACTTGGTCAACACCCGCTGGTAATGTGTCTATACTTGGTCAACACCCGCAGGTAATGTGTCTATACTTGGTCAACACCCACTGGTAATGTGTCTACACTTGGTCAACACCCGCTGGTAATGTCTCTATATTTGGTCAACACCCGCTGGTAATGTGTCTATACTTGCTACAACTTGGTCAACACCCGCTGGTAATGTCTCTATACTTGGTCAACACTCGCTGGTAATGTGTCTATACTTGCTACACCTTGGTCAACACCCGCTGGTAATGTCTCTATACTTGGTCAACACCCGCTGGTAATGTCTCTATACTTGGTCAACACCCGCTGGTAATGTCTCTATACTTGGTCAACACCCGCTGGTAATGTCTCTATACTTGCTACACCTTGGTCAACACCCGCTGGTAATGTCTCTATACTTGGTCAACACCCGCTGGTAATGTCTCTATACTTGGTCAACACCCGCTGGTAATGTCTCTATACTTGGTCAACACCCGCTGGTAATGTCTCTATACTTGGTCAACACCCGCTGGTAATGTCTCTATACTTGGTCAACACCCGCTGTTAATGTCTCTATACTTGCAACACCTTGGTCAACACCCGCTGGTAATGTCTCTATACTTGGTCAACACCCGCTGGTAATGTGTCTATACTTGGTTAACACCCGCTGGTAATGTGTCTATACTTGGTCAACACCCACTGGTAATGTGTCTATACTTGGTCAACACCCGCTGGTAATGTGTCTATACTTGGTCAACACCCACTGGTAATGTGTCTATACTTGGTCAACACCCGCTGGTAATGTGTCTATACTTGGTCAACACCCGCTGGTAATGTCTCTATACTTGGTCAACACCCGCTGGTAATGTGTCTATACTTGGTCAACACCCACTGGTAATGTGTCTATACTTGGTCAACACCCACTGGTAATGTGTCTATACTTGGTCAACACCCGCTGGTAATGTGTCTATACCTGGTCAATACCCACTGGTAATGTCTCTATACTTGGTCAACACCCGCTGGTAATGTCTCTATACTTGGTCAACACCCGCTGGTAATGTCTCTATACTTGGTCAACACCCGCTGGTAATGTGTCTATACTTGCAACACCTTGGTCAACACCCGCTGGTAATGTCTCTATAATTGGTCAACACCCGCTGGTAATGTGTCTATACTTGGTTAACACCCACTGGTAATGTGTCTATACTTGGTCAAAACCCACTGGTAATGTGTCTATACTTGGTCAACACCCGCTGGTAATGTGTCTATACCTGGTCAATACCCACTGGTAATGTGTCTATACTTAGTCAACACCAGCAGGTAATGTCTCTATACTTGGTCAACACCCGCTGGTAATGTGTCTATACTTGCTACAACTTGGTCAACACCCGCTGGTAATGTGTCTATACTTGCTACACCTTGGTCAACACCCGCTGGTAATGTGTCTATACCTGCTACACCTTAGTCAACACCCGCTGGTAATGTATCTATACTTGGTCAACACCCGCTGGTAATGTGTCTATACTTCCTACAACTTGGTCAACACCCGCTGGTAATGTCTCTATACTTGGTCAACACACGCTGGTAAAGTGTCTATACTTGCTACACCTTGGTCAACACCCGCTGGTAATGTCTCTATACTTGGTCAACACCCGCTGGTAATGTGTCTATACTTGGTCAACACCCGCTGGTAATGTGTCTATACTTGGTCAACACCCACTGGTAATGTGTCTATACTTGGTCAACACCCGCTGGTAATGTGTCTATACTTGGTCAACACCCACTGGTAATGTGTCTATACTTGGTCAACACCCGCTGGTAATGTCTCTATACTTGGTCAACACCCGCTGGTAATGTTTCTATACTTGCTACAACTTGGTCAACACCCGCTGGTAATGTCTCTATACGTGCTACAACTTGGTCAACACCCGCTGGTAATGTCTCTATACTTGGTCAACACCCGCTGGTAATGTCTCTATACTTGGTCAACACCCGCTGCTAATGTGTCTATACTTGCTACACCTTGGTCAACACCCGCTGGTAATGTCTCTATACTTGGTCAACACCCGCTGGTAATGTCTCTATACTTGGTCAACACCCGCTGGTAATGTCTCTATACTTGGTCAACACCTGCTGGTAATGTGTCTATACTTGGTCAACACCCGCTGGTAATGTGTCTATACTTGGTCTACACCCACTGGTAATGTGTCTATACTTGGTCAACACCCACTGGTAATGTGTCTATACTTGGTCAACACCCGCTGGTAATGTGTCTATACTTGCTACAACTTGGTCAACACCCGCTGGTATTGTGTCTATACTTGCTACACCTTGGTCAACACAAGCTGGTAATGTGTCTATACCTGCTACACCTTAGTCAACACCCGCTGGTAATGTATCTATACTTGGTCAACACCCGCTGGTAATGTGTCTATACTTCCTACAACTTGGTCAACACCCGCTGGTAATGTCTCTATACTTGGTCAACACACGCTGGTAAAGTGTCTATACTTGCTACACCTTGGTCAACACCCGCTGGTAATGTGTCTATACTTGGTCAACACCCGCTGGTAATGTGTCTATACTTGGTCAACACCCGCTGGTAATGTGTCTATACTTGGTCAACACCCACTGGTAATGTGTCTATACTTGGTCAACACCCGCTGGTAATGTGTCTATACTTGGTCAACACCCACTGGTAATGTGTCTATACTTGGTCAACACCCGCTGGTAATGTGTCTATACTTGGTCAACACCCGCTGGTAATGTGTCTATACTTGCTACACCTTGGTCAACACCCGGTGGTAATGTCTCTATACTTGGTCAACACCCACTGGTAATGTGTCTATACTTGCTACACCTTGGTCAACACCCGCTGGTAATGTCTCTATACTTGGTCAACACCCGCTGGTAATGTGTCTATACTTGGTCAACACCCACTGGTAATGTGTCTATACTTGGTCAACACCTGCTTGTAATGTGTCTATACTTGGTCAACACCCACTGGTAATGTGTCTATACTTGGTCAACACCCGCTGGTAATGTGTCTATACTTGGTCAACACCCGCTGGTAATGTGTCTATACTTGGTCAACACCCACTGGTAATGTGTCTATTCTTGGTCAACACCCGCTGGTAATGTGTCTATACTTGGTCAACACCCGCTGGTAATGTGTCTATACTTGCTACAACTTGGTCAACACCCGCTGGTAATGTGTCTATACTTGGTCAACACCCGCTGGTAATGTCTCTATACTTTGTCAACACCCGCTGGTAATATGTCTATACTTGCTACAACTTGGTCAACACCCGCTGGTAATGTGTCTATACTTGCTACACCTTAGTCAACACCCGCTGGTAATGTGTCTATACTTGGTCAACACCCGCTGGTAATGTGTCTATACTTGGTCAACACCCTCTGGTAATGTGTCTATACTTGGTCAACACCCGCGGGTAATGTGTCTATACTTGCTACAACTTGGTCAACACCCGCTGGTAATGTGTCTATACTTGGTCAACACCCGCTGGTAATGTGTCTATACTTGGTCAACACCCGCTGGTAATGTGTCTATACTTGCTACACCTTGGTCAACACCCGCTGGTAATGTCTCTATACTTGGTCAGCACCCGATGGTAATGTGTCTATACTTGGTCAACACCCGCTGGTAATGTGTCTATACTTGCTACAACTTTGTCAACACCCGCTGGTAATGTCTCTATACTTGGTCAACACCCGCTGGTAATGTCTCTATACTTGGTCAACACCCGCTGGTAATATCTCTATACTTGGTCAACACCCGGTGGTAATGTCTCTATACTTGGTCAACACCCGCTGGTAATGTGTCTATACTTGCAACACCTTGATCAACACCCGCTGGTAATGTCTCTATACTTGGTCAACACCCGCTGGTAATGTGTCTATACTTGGTTAACACCCGCTGGTAATGTGTCTATACTTGGTCAACACCCACTGGTAATGTGTCTATACTTGGTCAACACCCGCTGGTAATGTGTCTAAACCTGGTCAATACCCACTGGTAATGTGTCTATACTTAGTCAACACCCGCAGGTAATGTCTCTATACTTGGTCAACACCCGCTGGTAATGTGTCTATACCTGCTACAACTTGGTCAACACCCGCTGGTAATGTCTCTATACGTGCTACAACTTGGTCAACACCCGCTGGTAATGTCTCTATACTTGGTCAACACCCGCTGGTAATGTCTCTATACTTGGTCAACACCCGCTGGTAATGTGTCTATACTTGCTACACCTTGGTCAACACCCGCTGGTAATGTGTCTTTACTTGCTACAACTTGGTCAACACCCGCTGGTAATGTCTCTATACTTGGTCAATACCCGCTGGTAATGTCTCTATACTTGGTCAACACCCGCTGGTAATGTCTCTATACTTGGTCAACACCCGCTGGTAATGAGTCTATACTTGCTACACCTTGGTCAAGACCCGCTGGTAATGTGTCTATTCTTGGTCAACACCCGCTGGTAATGTCTCTATACTCCGTCAACACCCGCTGGTAATGTGTCTATACTTGGTCAACACCTGCTGGTAATGTGTCTATACTTGGTCAACAGCCACTGGTAATGTGTCTATACTTGGTCAACACCCGCTGGTAATGTGTCTATACTTGGTCAACACCCGCTGGTAATGTCTCTATACTTGGTCAACACCCGCTGGTAATGTGTCTATACTTGGTCAACACCCGCTGGTAATGTGTCTATACTTGGTCAACACCCACTGGTAATGTGTCTATACTTGGTCAACACCCGCTGGTAATGTCTCTATACTTGGTCAACACCCGCTGGTAATGTGTCTATTCTTGCTACAACTTGGTCAACACCCGCTGGTAATGTCTCTATACGTGCTACAACTTGGTCAACACCCGCTGGTAATGTCTCTATACTTGGTCAACACCCGCTGGTAATGTCTCTATACTTGGTCAACACCCGCTGGTAATGTGTCTATACTTGCTACACCTTGGTCAACACCCGCTGGTAATGTCTCTATACTTGGTCAACACCCGCTGGTAATGTCTCTATACTTGGTCAACACCCGCTGGTAATGTCTCTATACTTGGTCAACACCTGCTGGTAATGTGTCTATACTTGGTCAACAGCCACTGGTAATGTGTCTATACTTGGCCAACACCCGCTGGTAATGTGTCTATACTTGGTCAACACCCACTGGTAATGTGTCTATACTTGGTCAACACCCACTGGTAATGTGTCTATACTTGGTCAACACCCACTGGTAATGTGTCTATACTTGGTCAACACCCGCTGGTAATGTGTCTATACTTGCTACAACTTGGTCAACACCCGCTGGTAATGTGTCTATACTTGCTACACCTTGGTCAACACCCGCTGGTAATGTGTCTATACCTGCTACACCTTAGTCAACACCCGCTGGTAATGTATCTATACTTGGTCAACACCCGCTGGTAATGTGTCTATACTTCTTACAACTTGGTCAACACCCGCTGGTAATGTCTCTATACTTGGTCAACACACGCTGGTAAAGTGTCTATACTTGCTACACCTTGGTCAACACCCGCTGGTAATGTGTCTATACTTGGTCAACACCCGCTGGTAATGTGTCTATACTTGGTCAACACCCACTGGTAATGTGTCTATACTTGGTCAACACCCGCTGGTAATGTGTCTATACTTGGTCAACACCCACTGGTAATGTGTCTATACTTGGTCAACATTTGCTAGTAATGTCTCTATACTTGGTCAACACCCGCTGGTAATGTGTCTATACTTGCTACAACTTGGTCAACACCCGCTGGTAATGTCTCTATACGTGCTACAACTTGGTCAACACCCGCTGGTAATGTGTCTATACTTGCTACACCTTGGTCAACACCCGCTGGTAATGTCTCTATACTTGGTCAACACCCGCTGGTAATGTCTCTATACTTGGTCAACACCCGCTGGAAATGTGTCTATACTTGCTACATCTTGGTCAACACCCGCTGGTAATGTCTCTATACTTGGTCAACACCCGCTGGTAATGTCTCTATACTTGGTCAACACCCGGTGGTAATGTCTCTATACTTGGTCAACACCCGCTGGTAATGTGTCTATACTTGCTACACCTTGGTCAACACCCTCTGGTAATGTCTCTATACTTGGTCAACACCCGCTGGTAATGTGTCTATACTTGGTCAACACCCACTGGTAATGTGTCTATACTTGGTCAACACCTGCTTGTAATGTGTCTATACTTGGTCAACACCCACTGGTAATGTGTCTATACTTGGTCAACACCCGCTGGTAATGTGTCTATACTTGGTCAACACCCACTGGTAATGTGTCTATTCTTGGTCAACACCCGCTGGTAATGTGTCTATACTTGGTCAACACCCGCTGGTAATGTGTCTATACTTGCTACAACTTGGTCAACACCCGCTGGTAATGTGTCTATACTTGGTCAACACCCGCTGGTAATGTCTCTATACTTGGTCAACACCCGCTGGTAATGTGTCTATACTTGCTACAACTTGGTCAACACACGCTGGTAATGTGTCTATACTTGCTACACCTTAGTCAACACCCGCTGGTAATGTGTCTATACTTGGTCAACACCCGCTGGTAATGTGTCTATACTTGGTCAACACCCGCTGGTAATGTGTGTATACTTGGTCAACACCCGCGGGTAATGTGTCTATACTTGCTACAACTTGGTCAACACCCGCTGGTAATGTGTCTATACTTGGTCAACACCCGCTGGTAATGTGTCTATACTTGGTCAACACCCGCTGGTAATGTGTCTATACTTGCTACACCTTGGTCAACACCCGCTGGTAATGTCTCTATACTTGGTCAACACCCGATGGTAATGTGTCTATACTTGGTCAACACCCACTGGTAATGTGTCTATACTTGCTACAACTTTGTCAACACCCGCTGGTAATGTGTCTATACTTGGTCAACACCCGCTGGTAATGTCTCTATACTTGGTCAACACCCGCTGGTAATGTGTCTATACTTGCTACAACTTTGTCAACACCCGCTGGTAATGTCTCTATACTTGGTCAACACCCGCTGGTAATGTCTCTATACTTGGTCAACACCCGCTGGTAATATCTCTAAACTTGGTCAACACCCGCTGGTAATGTCTCTATACTTGGTCAACACCCGCTTGTAATGTGTCTATACTTGCAACACCTTGGTCAACACCCGCTGGTAATGTGTCTATACTTGGTTAACACCCGCTGGTAATGTGTCTATACTTGGTCAACACCCACTGGTAATGTGTCTATACTTGGTCAACACCCGCTGGTAATGTGTCTAAACCTGGTCAATACCCACTGGTAATGTGTCTATACTTAGTCAACACCCGCAGGTAATGTCTCTATACTTGGTCAACACCCGCTGGTAATGTGTCTATACTTGCTACAACTTGGTCAACACCCGCTGGTAATGTGTCTATACTTGGTCAACACCCGCTGGTAATGTGTCTATACTTGGTCAACACCCGCTGGTAATGTGTCTATACTTGGTCAACACCCACTGGTAATGTGTCTACACTTGGTCAACACCCGCTGGTAATGTCTCTATATTTGGTCAACACCCGCTGGTAATGTGTCTATACTTGCTACAACTTGGTCAACACCCGCTGGTAATGTCTCTATACTTGGTCAACACTCGCTGGTAATGTGTCTATACTTGCTACACCTTGGTCAACACCCGCTGGTAATGTCTCTATACTTGGTCAACACCCGCTGGTAATGTGTCTATACTTGGTCAACACCCGCTGGTAATGTGTCTATACTTGGTCAACACCCG
Source organism: Procambarus clarkii (assembly GCF_040958095.1). Classification (NCBI taxonomy): domain Eukaryota; kingdom Metazoa; phylum Arthropoda; class Malacostraca; order Decapoda; family Cambaridae; genus Procambarus; species Procambarus clarkii. The sequence continues at coordinate 31,618,802 of NC_091210.1, forward strand.
CTGGTAATGTGTCTATACTTGGTCAACACCCACTGGTAATGTGTCTACACTTGGTCAACACCCGCTGGTAATGTCTCTATATTTGGTCAACACCCGCTGGTAATGTGTCTATACTTGCTACAACTTGGTCAACACCCGCTGGTAATGTCTCTATACTTGGTCAACACTCGCTGGTAATGTGTCTATACTTGCTACACCTTGGTCAACACCCGCTGGTAATGTCTCTATACTTGGTCAACACCCGCTGGTAATGTCTCTATACTTGGTCAACACCCGCTGGTAATGTCTCTATACTTGCTACACCTTGGTCAACACCCGCTGGTAATGTGTCTATACTTGGTCAACACCCGCTGGTAATGTGTCTATACTTGCTACAACTTGGTCAACACCCGCTGGTAATGTGTCTATACTTGCTACACCTTGGTCAATACCCGCTGGTAATGTGTCTATACCTGCTACACCTTAGTCAACACCCGCTGGTAATGTATCTATACTTGGTCAACACCCGCTGGTAATGTGTCTATACTTCCTACAACTTGGTCAACACCCGCTGGTAATGTCTCTATACTTGGTCAACACACGCTGGTAAAGTGTCTATACTTGCTACACCTTGGTCAACACCCGCTGGTAATGTCTCTATACTTGGTCAACACCCGCTGGTAATGTGTCTATTCTTGGTCAACACCCGCTGGTAATGTGTCTATACTTGGTCAACACCCACTGGTAATGTGTCTATACTTGGTCAACACCCGCTGGTAATGTGTCTATACTTGGTCAACACCCACTGGTAATGTGTCTATACTTGGTCAACACCCACTGGTAATGTCTCTATACTTGGTCAACACCCGCTGGTAATGTCTCTATACTTGGTCAACACCCGCTGGTAATGTGTCTATACTTGCTACAACTTGGTCAACACCCGCTGGTAATGTCTCTATACGTGCTACAACTTGGTCAACACCCGCTGGTAATGTCTCTATACTTGGTCAACACCCGCTGGTAATGTCTCTATACTTGGTCAACACCCGCTGGAAATGTGTCTATACTTGCTACACCTTGGTCAACACCCGCTGGTAATGTCTCTATACTTGGTCAACACCCGCTGGTAATGTCTCTATACTTGGTCAACACCCGGTGGTAATGTCTCTATACTTGGTCAACACCCGCTGGTAATGTGTCTATACTTGCTACACCTTGGTCAACACCCGCTGGTAATGTCTCTATACTTGGTCAAAACCCGCTGGTAATGTGTCTATACTTGGTCAACACCCACTGGTAATGTGTCTATACTTGGTCAACACCTGCTTGTAATGTGTCTATACTTGGTCAACACCCACTGGTAATGTGTCTATACTTGGTCAACACCCGCTGGTAATGTGTCTATACTTGGTCAACACCCACTGGTAATGTGTCTATTCTTGGTCAACACCCGCTGGTAATGTGTCTATACTTGGTCAACACCCGCTGGTAATGTGTCTATACTTGCTACAACTTGGTCAACACCCGCTGGTAATGTGTCTATACTTGGTCAACACCCGCTGGTAATGTCTCTATACTTGGTCAACACCCGCTGGTAATGTGTCTATACTTGCTACAACTTGGTCAACACACGCTGGTAATGTGTCTATACTTGCTACACCTTAGTCAACACCCGCTGGTAATGTGTCTATACTTGGTCAACACCCGCTGGTAATGTGTCTATACTTGGTCAACACCCGCTGGTAATGTGTCTATACTTGGTCAACACCCGCGGGTAATGTGTCTATACTTGCTACAACTTGGTCAACACCCGCTGGTAATGTGTCTATACTTGGTCAACACCCGCTGGTAATGTGTCTATACTTTGTCAACACCCGCTGGTAATGTGTCTATACTTGCTACACCTTGGTCAACACCCGCTGGTAATGTCTCTATACTTGGTCAACACCCGATGGTAATGTGTCTATACTTGGTCAACACCCGCTGGTAATGTGTCTATACTTGCTACAACTTTGTCAACACCCGCTGGTAATGTCTCTATACTTGGTCAACACCCGCTGGTAATGTCTCTATACTTGGTCAACACCCGCTGGTAATATCTCTATACTTGGTCAACACCCGCTGGTAATGTCTCTATACTTGGTCAACACCCGCTGGTAATGTGTCTATACTTGCAACACCTTGGTCAACACCCGCTGGTAATGTCTCTATACTTGGTCAACACCCGCTGGTAATGTGTCTATACTTGGTTAACACCCGCTGGTAATGTGTCTATACTTGGTCAACACCCACTGGTAATGTGTCTATACTTGGTCAACACCCGCTGGTAATGTGTCTAAACCTGGTCAATACCCACTGGTAATGTGTCTATACTTAGTCAACACCCGCAGGTAATGTCTCTATACTTGGTCAACACCCGCTGGTAATGTGTCTATACTTGCTACAACTTGGTCAACACCCGCTGGTAATGTGTCTATACTTGCTACAACTTGGTCAACACCCGCTGGTAATGTGTCTATACATGGTCAACACCCGCTGGTAATGTGTCTATACTTGGTCAACACCCGCTGGTAATGTGTCTATACTTGGTCAACACCCACTGGTAATGTGTCTACACTTGGTCAACACCCGCTGGTAATGTCTCTATATTTGGTCAACACCCGCTGGTAATGTGTCTATACTTGCTACAACTTGGTCAACACCCGCTGGTAATGTCTCTATACTTGGTCAACACTCGCTGGTAATGTGTCTATACTTGCTACACCTTGGTCAACACCCGCTGGTAATGTCTCTATACTTGGTCAACACCCGCTGGTAATGTCTCTATACTTGGTCAACACCCGCTGGTAATGTCTCTATACTTGGTCAACACCCGCTGGTAATGTCTCTATACTTGCTACACCTTGGTCAACACCCGCTGGTAATGTCTCTATACTTGGTCAACACCCGCTGGTAATGTCTCTATACTTGGTCAACACCCGCTGGTAATGTCTCTATACTTGGTCAACACCCGCTGGTAATGTCTCTATACTTGGTCAACACCCGCTGGTAATGTCTCTATACTTGGTCAACACCCGCTGGTAATGTCTCTATACTTGCAACACCTTGGTCAACACCCGCTGGTAATGTCTCTATACTTGGTCAACACCCGCTGGTAATGTGTCTATACTTGGTTAACACCCGCTGGTAATGTGTCTATACTTGGTCAACACCCACTGGTAATGTGTCTATACTTGGTCAACACCCGCTGGTAATGTGTCTATACCTGGTCAATACCCACTGGTAATGTGTCTATACTTAGTCAACACCCGCTGGTAATGTCTCTATACTTGGTCAACACCCGCTGGTAATGTCTCTATACTTGGTCAACACCCGCTGGTAATGTCTCTATACTTGGTCAACACCCGCTGGTAATGTGTCTATACTTGCAACACCTTGGTCAACACCCGCTGGTAATGTCTCTATAATTGGTCAACACCCGCTGGTAATGTGTCTATACTTGGTTAACACCCACTGGTAATGTGTCTATACTTGGTCAAAACCCACTGGTAATGTGTCTATACTTGGTCAACACCCGCTGGTAATGTGTCTATACCTGGTCAATACCCACTGGTAATGTGTCTATACTTAGTCAACACCAGCAGGTAATGTCTCTATACTTGGTCAACACCCGCTGGTAATGTGTCTATACTTGCTACAACTTGGTCAACACCCGCTGGTAATGTGTCTATACTTGCTACACCTTGGTCAACACCCGCTGGTAATGTGTCTATACCTGCTACACCTTAGTCAACACCCGCTGGTAATGTATCTATACTTGGTCAACACCCGCTGGTAATGTGTCTATACTTCCTACAACTTGGTCAACACCCGCTAGTAATGTCTCTATACTTGGTCAACACACGCTGGTAAAGTGTCTATACTTGCTACACCTTGGTCAACACCCGCTGGTAATGTCTCTATACTTGGTCAACACCCGCTGGTAATGTGTCTATACTTGGTCAACACCCGCTGGTAATGTGTCTATACTTGGTCAACACCCACTGGTAATGTGTCTATACTTGGTCAACACCCGCTGGTAATGTGTCTATACTTGGTCAACACCCACTGGTAATGTGTCTATACTTGGTCAACACCCACTGGTAATGTCTCTATACTTGGTCAACACCCGCTGGTAATGTTTCTATACTTGCTACAACTTGGTCAACACCCGCTGGTAATGTCTCTATACGTGCTACAACTTGGTCAACACCCGCTGGTAATGTCTCTATACTTGGTCAACACCCGCTGGTAATGTCTCTATACTTGGTCAACACCCGCTGCTAATGTGTCTATACTTGCTACACCTTGGTCAACACCCGCTGGTAATGTCTCTATACTTGGTCAACACCCGCTGGTAATGTCTCTATACTTGGTCAACACCCGCTGGTAATGTCTCTATACTTGGTCAACACCTGCTGGTAATGTGTCTATACTTGGTCAACACCCGCTGGTAATGTGTCTATACTTGGTCTACACCCACTAGTAATGTGTCTATACTTGGTCAACACCCACTGGTAATGTGTCTATACTTGGTCAACACCCGCTGGTAATGTGTCTATACTTGCTACAACTTGGTCAACACCCGCTGGTATTGTGTCTATACTTGCTACACCTTGGTCAACACAAGCTGGTAATGTGTCTATACCTGCTACACCTTAGTCAACACCCGCTGGTAATGTATCTATACTTGGTCAACACCCGCTGGTAATGTGTCTATACTTCCTACAACTTGGTCAACACCCGCTGGTAATGTCTCTATACTTGGTCAACACACGCTGGTAAAGTGTCTATACTTGCTACACCTTGGTCAACACCCGCTGGTAATGTGTCTATACTTGGTCAACACCCGCTGGTAATGTGTCTATACTTGGTCAACCCCCGCTGGTAATGTGTCTATACTTGGTCAACACCCACTGGTAATGTGTCTATACTTGGTCAACACCCGCTGGTAATGTGTCTATACTTGGTCAACACCCACTGGTAATGTGTCTATACTTGGTCAACACCCGCTGGTAATGTGTCTATACTTGGTCAACACCCGCTGGTAATGTGTCTATACTTGCTACACCTTGGTCAACACCCGGTGGTAATGTCTCTATACTTGGTCAACACCCACTGGTAATGTGTCTATACTTGCTACACCTTGGTCAACACCCGCTGGTAATGTCTCTATACTTGGTCAACACCCGCTGGTAATGTGTCTATACTTGGTCAACACCCACTGGTAATGTGTCTATACTTGGTCAACACCTGCTTGTAATGTGTCTATACTTGGTCAACACCCACTGGTAATGTGTCTATACTTGGTCAACACCCGCTGGTAATGTGTCTATACTTGGTCAACACCCGCTGGTAATGTGTCTATACTTGGTCAACACCCACTGGTAATGTGTCTATTCTTGGTCAACACCCGCTGGTAATGTGTCTATACTTGGTCAACACCCGCTGGTAATGTGTCTATACTTGCTACAACTTGGTCAACACCCGCTGGTAATGTGTCTATACTTGGTCAACACCCGCTGGTAATGTCTCTATACTTGGTCAACACCCGCTGGTAATATGTCTATACTTGCTACAACTTGGTCAACACCCGCTGGTAATGTGTCTATACTTGCTACACCTTAGTCAACACCCGCTGGTAATGTGTCTATACTTGGTCAACACCCGCTGGTAATGTGTCTATACTTGGTCAACACCCGCTGGTAATGTGTCTATACTTGGTCAACACCCGCTGGTAATGTGTCTATACTTGGTCAACACCCGCTGGTAATGTGTCTATACTTGCTACACCTTGGTCAACACCCGCTGGTAATGTCTCTATACTTGGTCAGCACGCGATGGTAATGTGTCTATACTTGGTCAACACCCGCTGGTAATGTGTCTATACTTGCTACAACTTGGTCAACACCCGCTGGTAATGTGTCTATACTTGCTACACCTTGGTCAACACCCGCTGGTAATGTGTCTATACCTGCTACACCTTAGTCAACACCCGCTGGTAATGTGTCTATTCTTGGTCAACACCCGCTGGTAATGTGTCTATACTTCCTACAACTTGGTCAACACCCGCTGGTAATGTCTCTATACTTGGTCAACACCCGCTGGTAATGTCTCTATACTTGGTCAACACCCGCTGGTAATGTCTCTATACTTGGTCAACACCCGCTGGTAATGTCTCAATACTTGGTCAACACCCACTGGTAATGTGTCTATACTTGCTACACCTTGGTCAAGACCCGCTGGTAATGTGTCTATACTTGGTCAACACCCGCTGGTAATGTCTCTATACTTGGTCAACACCCGCTGGTAATGTGTCTATACTTGCTACACCTTGGTCAACACCCGCTGGTAATATGTCTATACTTGCTACAACTTGGTCAACACCCGCTGGTAATGTCTCTATACTTGGTCAACACCCGCTGGTAATGTCTCTATACTTGGTCAACACCCGCTGGTAATGTCTCTATACTTGGTCAACACCCGCTGGTAATGTCTCTATACTTGGTCAACACCCGCTGGTAATGTGTCTATACTTGCTACACCTTGGTCAAGACCCGCTGGTAATGTGTCTATACTTGGTCAACACCCGCTGGTAATGTCTCTATACTCCGTCAACACCCGCTGGTAATGTGTCTATACTTGGTCAACACCTGCTGGTAATGTGTCTATACTTGGTCAACACCCACTGGTAATGTGTCTATACTTGGTCAACAGCCACTGGTAATGTGTCTATACTTGGTCAACACCCGCTGGTAATGTGTCTATACTTGGTCAACACCCACTGGTAATGTGTCTATACTTGGTCAACACCCGCTGGTAATGTGTCTATACTTGGACAACACCCACTGGTAATGTGTCTATACTTGGTCAACACCCGCTGGTAATGTGTCTATACTTGCTACAACTTGGTCAACACCCGCTGGTAATGTGTCTATACTTGCTACACCTTGGTCAACACCCGCTGGTAATGTGTCTATACCTGCTACACCTTAGTCAACACCCGCTGGTAATGTGTCTATTCTTGGTCAACACCCGCTGGTAATGTGTCTATACTTCCTACAACTTGGTCAACACCCGCTGGTAATGTCTCTATACTTGGTCAACACACGCTGGTAAAGTGTCTATACTTGCTACACCTTGGTCAACACCCGCTGGTAATGTATCTATACTTGGTCAACACCCGCTGGTAATGTGTCTATACTTGGTCAACACCCGCTGGTAATGTGTCTATACTTGGTCAACACCCACTGGTAATGTGTCTATACTTGGTCAACACCCGCTGGTAATGTCTCTATACTTGGTCAACACCCACTGGTAATGTGTCTATACTTGGTCAACACCCGCTGGTAATGTCTCTATACTTGGTCAACACCCGCTGGTAATGTCTCTATACGTGCTACAACTTGGTCAACACCCGCTGGTAATGCCTCTATACTTGGTCAACACCCGCTGGTAATGTCTCTATACTTAGTCAACACCCGCTGGTAATGTCTCTATACTTGGTCAACACCCGGTGGTAATGTCTCTATACTTGGTCAACACCCGCTGGTAATGTGTCTATACTTGCTACACCTTGGTCAACACCCGCTGGTAATGTCTCTATACTTGGTCAACACCCGCTGGTAATGTGTCTATACTTGGTCAACACCCACTGGTAATGTGTCTATACTTGGTCAACACCTGCTTGTAATGTGTCTATACTTGGTCAACACCCACTGGTAATGTGTCTATACTTGGTCAACACCCGCTGGTAATGTGTCTATACTTGGTCAACACCCACTGGTAATGTGTCTATTCTTGGTCAACACCCGCTGGTAATGTGTCTATACTTCCTACAACTTGGTCAACACCCGCTGGTAATGTCTCTATACTTGGTCAACACACGCTGGTAAAGTGTCTATACTTGCTACACCTTGGTCAACACCCGCTGGTAATGTCTCTATACTTGGTCAACACCCGCTGGTAATGTGTCTATACTTGGTCAACACCCGCTGGTAATGTGTCTATACTTGGTCAACACCCACTGGTAATGTGTCTATACTTGGTCAACACCCGCTGGTAATGTCTCTATACTTGGTCAACACCCACTGGTAATGTGTCTATACTTGGTCAACACCCGCTGGTAATGTCTCTATACTTGGTCAACACCCGCTGGTAATGTCTCTATACGTGCTACAACTTGGTCAACACCCGCTGGTAATGCCTCTATACTTGGTCAACACCCGCTGGTAATGTCTCTATACTTAGTCAACACCCGCTGGTAATGTCTCTATACTTGGTCAACACCCGGTGGTAATGTCTCTATACTTGGTCAACACCCGCTGGTAATGTGTCTATACTTGCTACACCTTGGTCAACACCCGCTGGTAATGTCTCTATACTTGGTCAACACCCGCTGGTAATGTGTCTATACTTGGTCAACACCCACTGGTAATGTGTCTATACTTGGTCAACACCTGCTTGTAATGTGTCTATACTTGGTCAACACCCACTGGTAATGTGTCTATACTTGGTCAACACCCGCTGGTAATGTGTCTATACTTGGTCAACACCCACTGGTAATGTGTCTATTCTTGGTCAACACCCGCTGGTAATGTGTCTATACTTGGTCAACACCCGCTGGTAATGTGTCTATACTTGCTACAACTTGGTCAACACCCGCTGGTAATGTGTCTATACTTGGTCAACACCCGCTGGTAATGTCTCTATACTTGGTCAACACCCGCTGGTAATGTGTCTATACTTGCTACAACTTGGTCAACGCCCGCTGGTAATGTGTCTATACTTGCTACACCTTACTCAACACCCGCTGGTAATGTGTCTATACTTGGTCAACACCCGCTGGTAATGTGTCTATACTTGGTCAACACCCGTTGGTAATGTGTCTATACTTGGTCAACACCCGCGGGTAATGTGTCTATACTTGCTACAACTTGGTCAACACCCGCTGGTAATGTGTCTATACTTGGTCAACACCCGCTGGTAATGTGTCTATACTTGGTCAACACCCGCTGGTAATGTGTCTATACTTGGTCAACACCCGCTGGTAATGTGTCTATACTTGGTCAACACCCGCTGGTAATGTGTCTATACTTGGTCAACACCCGATGGTAATGTGTCTATACTTGGTCAACACCCGCTGGTAATGTGTCTGTACTTGCTACAACTTTGTCAACACCCGCTGGTAATGTCTCTATACTTGGTCAACACCTGCTGGTAATGTGTCTATACTTGCTACAACTTGGTCAACACCCGCTGGTAATGTGTCTATACTTGCTACAACTTGGTCAACACCCGCTGGTAATGTGTCTATACTTGGTCAACACCCGCTGGTAATGTGTCTATACTTGGTCAACACCCGCTGGTAATGTGTCTATACTTGGTCAACACCCACTGGTAATGTGTCTATTCTTGGTCAACACCCGCTGGTAATGTCTCTATACTTGGTCAACACCCGCTGGTAATGTGTCTATACTTGCTACAACTTGGTCAACACCCGCTGGTAATGTCTCTATACTTGGTCAACACTCGCTGGTAATGTGTCTATACTTGCTACACCTTGGTCAACACCCGCTGGTAATGTGTCTATACTTGGTCAACACCCGCTGGTAATGTGTCTATACTTGGTCAACACCCACTGGTAATGTGTCTACACTTGGTCAACACCCGCTGGTAATGTTTCTATACTTGGTCAACACCCGCTGGTAATGTGTCTATACTTGCTACACCTTGGTCAACACCCGCTGGTAACGTGTCTATACCTGCTACACCTTGGTCAACACCCGCTGGTAATGTGTCTATACTTGGTCAACACCCACTGGTAATGTGTCTATACTTTTTCAACACCTGCTGGTAATGTGTCTATACTTGGTCAACATCCACTGGTAATGTGTCTATACTTGGTCAACACCCGCTGGTAATGTGTCTATACTTGCTACACCTTGGTCAACACCCGCTGGTAATGTGTCTATACCTGCTACACCTTGGTCAACACCCGCTGGTAATGTGTCTATACTTGCTACACCTTGGTCAACACCCGCTGGTAATGTGTCTATACTTGGTCAACACCCGCTGGTAATGTGTCTATTCTTGGTCAACACCCGCTGGTAATGTGTCTATACTTGGTCAACACCCGCTGGTAGTGTCTCTATACTTGCTTCACCTTGGTCAACACCCGCTGGTAAGGTGTCTATAATTGGTCAACACCCGCTGGTAATGTGTCTATACTTGGTCAACACCCACTGGTAATGTGTCTATACTTGGTCAACACCCGCTGGTAATGTGTCTATACTTGGTCAACACCCACTGGTAATGTGTCTATACTTGGTCAACACCCGCTGGTAATGTGTCTATACTTGGTCAACACCCACTGGTAATATGTCTATACTTGGTCAACACCCGCTGGTAATGTGTCTATACTTGCTACAACTTGGTCAACACCCGCTGGTAATGTGTCTATACTTGGTCAACACCCGCTGGTAATGTGTCTATACTTGCTACAACTTGGTCAACACCCGCTGGTAATGTGTCTATTCTGGCTACACCTTAGTCAACACCCGCTGGTAATGTGTCTATACTTGGTCAACACCCGCAGATAATGTGTCTATACTTGCAACAACTTGGTCAACACCCGCTGGTAATGTGTCTATACTTGTTCAACACCCGCTGGTAATGTGTCTATACTTGGTCAACACCCGCTGGTAATGTGTCTATACTTGGTCAACACCCGCGGGTAATGTGTCTATACTTGCTACAACTTGGTCAACACCCGCTGGTAATGTGTCTATACTTGGTCAACACCCGCTGGTAATGTGTCTATACTTGGTCAACACCCGCTGGTAATGTGTCTATACTTGGTCAACACCCGCTGGTAATGTGTCTATACTTGGTCAACACCCGCTGGTAATGTGTCTATACTTGGTCAACACCCGATGGTAATGTGTCTATACTTGGTCAACACCCGCTGGTAATGTGTCTGTACTTGCTACAACTTTGTCAACACCCGCTGGTAATGTCTCTATACTTGGTCAACACCTGCTGGTAATGTGTCTATACTTGCTACAACTTGGTCAACACCCGCTGGTAATGTGTCTATACTTGCTACAACTTGGTCAACACCCGCTGGTAATGTGTCTATACTTGGTCAACACCCGCTGGTAATGTGTCTATACTTGGTCAACACCCGCTGGTAATGTGTCTATACTTGGTCAACACCCACTGGTAATGTGTCTATTCTTGGTCAACACCCGCTGGTAATGTCTCTATACTTGGTCAACACCCGCTGGTAATGTGTCTATACTTGCTACAACTTGGTCAACACCCGCTGGTAATGTCTCTATACTTGGTCAACACTCGCTGGTAATGTGTCTATACTTGCTACACCTTGGTCAACACCCGCTGGTAATGTGTCTATACTTGGTCAACACCCGCTGGTAATGTGTCTATACTTGGTCAACACCCACTGGTAATGTGTCTACACTTGGTCAACACCCGCTGGTAATGTTTCTATACTTGGTCAACACCCGCTGGTAATGTGTCTATACTTGCTACACCTTGGTCAACACCCGCTGGTAACGTGTCTATACCTGCTACACCTTGGTCAACACCCGCTGGTAATGTGTCTATACTTGGTCAACACCCACTGGTAATGTGTCTATACTTTTTCAACACCTGCTGGTAATGTGTCTATACTTGGTCAACATCCACTGGTAATGTGTCTATACTTGGTCAACACCCGCTGGTAATGTGTCTATACTTGCTACACCTTGGTCAACACCCGCTGGTAATGTGTCTATACCTGCTACACCTTGGTCAACACCCGCTGGTAATGTGTCTATACTTGCTACACCTTGGTCAACACCCGCTGGTAATGTGTCTATACTTGGTCAACACCCGCTGGTAATGTGTCTATTCTTGGTCAACACCCGCTGGTAATGTGTCTATACTTGGTCAACACCCGCTGGTAGTGTCTCTATACTTGCTTCACCTTGGTCAACACCCGCTGGTAAGGTGTCTATAATTGGTCAACACCCGCTGGTAATGTGTCTATACTTGGTCAACACCCACTGGTAATGTGTCTATACTTGGTCAACACCCGCTGGTAATGTGTCTATACTTGGTCAACACCCACTGGTAATGTGTCTATACTTGGTCAACACCCGCTGGTAATGTGTCTATACTTGGTCAACACCCACTGGTAATATGTCTATACTTGGTCAACACCCGCTGGTAATGTGTCTATACTTGCTACAACTTGGTCAACACCCGCTGGTAATGTGTCTATACTTGGTCAACACCCGCTGGTAATGTGTCTATACTTGCTACAACTTGGTCAACACCCGCTGGTAATGTGTCTATACTGGCTACACCTTAGTCAACACCCGCTGGTAATGTGTCTATACTTGGTCAACACCCGCAGATAATGTGTCTATACTTGCAACAACTTGGTCAACACCCGCTGGTAATGTGTCTATACTTGTTCAACACCCGCTGGTAATGTGTCTATACTTGGTCAACACCCGCTGGTAATGTGTCTATACTTGCTACAACTTGGTCAACACCCGCTGGTAATGTGTCTATACCTGCTACAACTTGGTCAACACCCGCTGGTACTGTGTCTATATTTGGTCAACACCCGCTGGTAATGTGTCTATACTTGGTCAACACCCACTGGTAATGTGTCTATACTTGGTCAACACCCGCTGGTAATGTGTCTATACTTGCTACAACTTTGTCAACACCCGCTGGTAATGTGTCTATACTTGCTACAACTTGGTCAACACCCGCTGGTAATGTGTCTATACTTGGTCAACACCCGCTGGTAATGTGTCTATACTTGGTCAACACCCGATGGTAATGTGTCTATACTTGGTCAACACCCTCTGGTAATGTGTCTATACTTGGTCAACACCCGCTGGTAATGTGTCTATACTTGCTACAACTTGGTCAACACCCGGTGGTAATGTGTCTATACTTGCTACAACTTGGTCAACACCCGCTGGTAATGTGTCTATACTTGGTCAACACCCGCTGGTAATGTGTCTATACTTGGTCAACACCCGCTGGTAATGTGTCTATACTTGGTCAACACCCACTGGTAATGTGTCTATTCTTGGTCAACACCCGCTGGTAATGTGTCTATACTTGGTGAACACCCGCTGGTAATGTGTCTATACTTGCTACAACTTGGTCAACACCCGCTGGTAATGTCTCTATACTTGGTCAACACTCGCTGGTAATGTGTCTATACTTGCTACACCTTGGTCAACACCCGCTGGTAATGTGTCTATACTTGGTCAACACCCGCTGGTAATGTGTCTATACTTGGTCAACACCCACTGGTAATGTGTCTACACTTGGTCAACACCCGCTGGTAATGTTTCTATACTTGGTCAACACCCGCTGGTAATGTGTCTATACTTGCTACACCTTGGTCAACACCCGCTGGTAACGTGTCTATACCTGCTACACCTTGGTCAACACCCGCTGGTAATGTGTCTATACTTTGTCAACACCCACTGGTAATGTGTCTATACTTTTTCAACACCTGCTGGTAATGTGTCTATACTTGGTCAACATCCACTGGTAATGTGTCTATACTTGGTCAACACCCGCTGGTAATGTGTCTATACTTGCTACACCTTGGTCAACACCCGCTGGTAATGTGTCTATACCTGCTACACCTTGGTCAACACCCGCTGGTAATGAGTCTATACTTGCTACACCTTGGTCAACACCCGCTGGTAATGTGTCTATACTTGGTCAACACCCGCTGGTAATGTGTCTATTCTTGGTCAACACCCGCTGGTAATGTGTCTATACTTGGTCAACACCCGCTGGTAGTGTCTCTGTACTTGCTACACCTTGGTCAACACCCGCTGGTAATGTGTCTATACTTGGTCAACACCCGCTGGTAATGTGTCTATACTTGGTCAACACCCACTGGTAATGTGTCTATACTTGGTCAACACCCGCTGGTAATGTGTCTATACTTGGTCAACACCCACTGGTAATGTGTCTATACTTGGTCAACACCCGCTGGTAATGTGTCTATACTTGGTCAACACCCACTGGTAATATGTCTATACTTGGTCAACACCCGCTGGTAATGTGTCTATACTTGGTCAACACCCGCTGGTAATGTGTCTATACTTGCTACAACTTGGTCAACACCCGCTGGTAATGTGTCTATACTTGGTCAACACCCGCTGGTAATGTGTCTATACTTGCTACAACTTGGTCAACACCCGCTGGTAATGTGTCTATACTTGCTACACCTTAGTCAACACCCGCTGGTAATGTGTCTATACTTGGTCAACACCCGCAGATAATGTGTCTATACTTGCAACAACTTGGTCAACACCCGCTGGTAATGTGTCTATACTTGTTCAACACCCGCTGGTAATGTGTCTATACTTGGTCAACACCCGCTGGTAATGTGTCTATTCTTGCTACAACTTGGTCAACACCCGCTGGTAATGTGTCTATACCTGCTACAACTTGGTCAACACCCGCTGGTAATGTATCTATATTTGGTCAACACCCGCTGGTAATGTGTCTATACTTGGTCAACACCCACTGGTAATGTGTCTATACTTGGTCAACACCCGCTGGTAATGTGTCTATACTTGCTACAACTTTGTCAACACCCGCTGGTAATGTGTCTATATATGCTACAACTTGGTCAACACCCGCTGGTAATGTGTCTATACTTGGTCAACACCCGCTGGTAATGTGTCTATACTTGGTCAACACCCGATGGTAATGTGTCTATACCTGGTCAACACCCTCTGGTAATGTGTCTATACTTGGTCAACACCCGCTGGTAATGTGTCTATACTTGCTACAACTTGGTCAACACCCGCTGGTAATGTGTCTATACTTGCTACAACTTGGTCAACACCCGCTGGTAATGTGTCTATAATTGGTCAACACCCGCTGGTAATGTGTCTATACTTGGTCAACACCCGCTGGTAATGTGTCTATACTTGCTACAACTTGGTCAACACCAGCTGGTAATGTGTCTATACCTGCTACAACTTGGTCAACACCCGCTGGTAATGTGTCTATACTTGGTCAACACCCGCTGGTAATGTGTCTATACTTGCTACAACTTTGTCAAAACCCGCTGGTAATGTGTCTATACTTGCTACAACTTGGTCAACACCCGCTGGTAATGTGTCTATACTTGGTCAACACCCGCTGGTAATGTGTCAATACTTGGTCAACACCCGCTGGTAATGTGTCTATACTTGGTCAACACCCGCTGGTAATGTGTCTATACTTGCTACAACTTGGTCAACACCCGCTGGTAATGTGTCTATACTTGGTCAACACCCGCTGGTAATGTGTCTATACTTGCTGCAACTTGGTCAACACCCGCTGGTAATGTGTCTATACTTGGTCAACACCCGCTGGTAATGTCTCTATACTTGGTCAACACCCTCTGGTAATGTGTCTATACTTGGTCAACACCCGCTGGTAATGTGTCTATATTTGTTCAACACCCGCTGGTACTGTCTCTATACTTGCTACAACTTGGTCAACACCCGCTGGTAATGTGTCTATACTTGGTCAACACCCGCTGGTAATGTCTCTATACTTGGTCAACACCCGCTGGTAATGTGTCTATACTTGGTCAACACCTGCTGGTAATGTGTCTATACTTGTTCAACACCCGCTGGTAATGTGTCTATACTTGGTCAACACCCGCTGGTAATGTGTCTATACTTGCTACAACTTGGTCAACACCCGCTGGTAATGTGTCTATATTTGGTCAACACCCGCTGGTAATGTCTCTATACATGGTCAACACCCGCTGGTAATGTGTCTATACTTGGTCAACACCCGCTGGTAATATGTCTATACTTGGTCAACACCTGCTGGTAATGTGTCTATACTTGGTCAACACCCGCTGGTAATGTCTCTATACATGGTCAACACCCGCTGGTAATGTGTCTATACTTGGTCAACACCTGCTGGTAATGTCTCTATACTTGCTACACCTTGGTCAACACCCACTAGTAATGTGTCTATACTTGGTCAACACCCGCTGGTAATGTGTCTATACTTGGTCAACACCCGCTGGTAATGTCTCTATACTTGGTCAACACCCGCTGGTAATGTGTCTATACTTGCTACACCTTGGTCAACACCCCGCTGGTAATGTCTCTATACTTGGTCAACACCCGCTGGTAATGTGTCTATACTTGGTCAACACCCGCTGGTAATGTGTCTATACTAGGTTAACACCCGCTGGTAATGTGTCTATACTTGGTCAACACCCACTGGTAATGTGTCTATACTTGGTCAACACCCGCTGGTAATGTGTCTATACTTGCTACAACTTGGTCAACACCCGCTGGAAATGTGTCTATACTTGCTACACCTTGGTCAACACCCGCTGGTAATGTGTCTATACCTGCTACACCTTAGTCAACACCCGCTGGTAATGTGTCTATACTTGGTCAACACCCGCTGGTAATGTGTCTATACTTCCTAAAACTTGGTCAACACCCGCTGGTAATGTCTCTATACTTGGTCAACACACGCTGGTAAAGTGTCTATACTTGCTACACCTTGGTCAACACCCGCTGGTAATGTCTCTATACTTGGTCAACACCCGTTGGTAATGTGTCTATACTTGGTCAACACCCGCTGGTAATGTGTCTATACTTGGTCAAAACCCACTGGTAATGTGTCTATACTTAGTCAACACCCGCTGGTAATGTGTCTATACTTGGTCAACACCCACTGGTAATGTGTCTATACTTGGTCAACACCCGCTGGTAATGTCTCTATACTTGGTCAACACCCGCTGGTAATGTGTCTATACTTGCTACAACTTGGTCAACACCCGCTGGTAATGTCTCTATACGTGCTACAACTTGGTCAACACCCGCTGGTAATGTCTCTATACTTGGTCAACACCCGCTGGTAATGTCTCTATACTTGGTCAACACCCGCTGGTAATGTGTCTATACTTGCTACACCTTGGTGAACACCCGCTGGTAATGTCTCTATACTTGGTCAACACCCGCTGGTAATGTCTCTATACTTAGTCAACACCCGCTGGTAATGTCTCTATACTTGGTCAACACCCGCTGGTAATGTGTCTATACTTGCTACACCTTGGTCAACACCCGCTGGTAATGTCTCTATACTTGGTCAACACCCGCTGGTAATGTGTCTATACTTGCTACAACTTGGTCAACACCCGCTGGTAATGTGTCTATACTGGCTACACCTTAGTCAACACCCGCTGGTAATGTGTCTATACTTGGTCAACACCCGCAGATAATGTGTCTATACTTGCAACAACTTGGTCAACACCCGCTGGTAATGTGTCTATACTTGTTCAACACCCGCTGGTAATGTGTCTATACTTGGTCAACACCCGCTGGTAATGTGTCTATATTTGCTACAACTTGGTCAACACCCGCTGGTAATGTGTCTATACCTGCTACAACTTGGTCAACACCCGCTGGTACTGTGTCTATATTTGGTCAACACCCGCTGGTAATGTGTCTATACTTGGTCAACACCCACTGGTAATGTGTCTATACTTGGTCAACACCCGCTGGTAATGTGTCTATACTTGCTACAACTTTGTCAACACCCGCTGGTAATGTGTCTATACTTGCTACAACTTGGTCAACACCCGCTGGTAATGTGTCTATACTTGGTCAACACCCTCTGGTAATGTGTCTATACTTGGTCAACACCCGCTGGTAATGTGTCTATACTTGCTACAACTTGGTCAACACCCGCTGGTAATGTGTCTATACTTGCTACAACTTGGTCAACACCCGCTGGTAATGTGTCTATACTTGGTCAACACCCGCTGGTAATGTGTCTATACTTGGTCAACACCCGCTGGTAATGTGTCTATACTTGGTCAACACCCACTGGTAATGTGTCTATTCTTGGTCAACACCCGCTGGTAATGTGTCTATACTTGGTGAACACCCGCTGGTAATGTGTCTATACTTGCTACAACTTGGTCAACACCCGCTGGTAATGTCTCTATACTTGGTCAACACTCGCTGGTAATGTGTCTATACTTGCTACACCTTGGTCAACACCCGCTGGTAATGTGTCTATACTTGGTCAACACCCGCTGGTAATGTGTCTATACTTGGTCAACACCCACTGGTAATGTGTCTACACTTGGTCAACACCCGCTGGTAATGTTTCTATACTTGGTCAACACCCGCTGGTAATGTGTCTATACTTGCTACACCTTGGTCAACACCCGCTGGTAACGTGTCTATACCTGCTACACCTTGGTCAACACCCGCTGGTAATGTGTCTATACTTTGTCAACACCCACTGGTAATGTGTCTATACTTTTTCAACACCTGCTGGTAATGTGTCTATACTTGGTCAACATCCACTGGTAATGTGTCTATACTTGGTCAACACCCGCTGGTAATGTGTCTATACTTGCTACACCTTGGTCAACACCCGCTGGTAATGTGTCTATACCTGCTACACCTTGGTCAACACCCGCTGGTAATGAGTCTATACTTGCTACACCTTGGTCAACACCCGCTGGTAATGTGTCTATACTTGGTCAACACCCGCTGGTAATGTGTCTATTCTTGGTCAACACCCGCTGGTAATGTGTCTATACTTGGTCAACACCCGCTGGTAGTGTCTCTGTACTTGCTACACCTTGGTCAACACCCGCTGGTAATGTGTCTATACTTGGTCAACACCCGCTGGTAATGTGTCTATACTTGGTCAACACCCACTGGTAATGTGTCTATACTTGGTCAACACCCGCTGGTAATGTGTCTATACTTGGTCAACACCCACTGGTAATGTGTCTATACTTGGTCAACACCCGCTGGTAATGTGTCTATACTTGGTCAACACCCACTGGTAATATGTCTATACTTGGTCAACACCCGCTGGTAATGTGTCTATACTTGGTCAACACCCGCTGGTAATGTGTCTATACTTGCTACAACTTGGTCAACACCCGCTGGTAATGTGTCTATACTTGGTCAACACCCGCTGGTAATGTGTCTATACTTGCTACAACTTGGTCAACACCCGCTGGTAATGTGTCTATACTTGCTACACCTTAGTCAACACCCGCTGGTAATGTGTCTATACTTGGTCAACACCCGCAGATAATGTGTCTATACTTGCAACAACTTGGTCAACACCCGCTGGTAATGTGTCTATACTTGTTCAACACCCGCTGGTAATGTGTCTATACTTGGTCAACACCCGCTGGTAATGTGTCTATTCTTGCTACAACTTGGTCAACACCCGCTGGTAATGTGTCTATACCTGCTACAACTTGGTCAACACCCGCTGGTAATGTATCTATATTTGGTCAACACCCGCTGGTAATGTGTCTATACTTGGTCAACACCCACTGGTAATGTGTCTATACTTGGTCAACACCCGCTGGTAATGTGTCTATACTTGCTACAACTTTGTCAACACCCGCTGGTAATGTGTCTATATATGCTACAACTTGGTCAACACCCGCTGGTAATGTGTCTATACTTGGTCAACACCCGCTGGTAATGTGTCTATACTTGGTCAACACCAGATGGTAATGTGTCTATACCTGGTCAACACCCTCTGGTAATGTGTCTATACTTGGTCAACACCCGCTGGTAATGTGTCTATACTTGCTACAACTTGGTCAACACCCGCTGGTAATGTGTCTATACTTGCTACAACTTGGTCAACACCCGCTGGTAATGTGTCTATACTTGGTCAACACCCGCTGGTAATGTGTCTATACTTGGTCAACACCCGCTGGTAATGTGTCTATACTTGCTACAACTTGGTCAACACCAGCTGGTAATGTGTCTATACCTGCTACAACTTGGTCAACACCCGCTGGTAATGTGTCTATACTTGGTCAACACCCGCTGGTAATGTGTCTATACTTGCTACAACTTTGTCAAAACCCGCTGGTAATGTGTCTATACTTGCTACAACTTGGTCAACACCCGCTGGTAATGTGTCTATACTTGGTCAACACCCGCTGGTAATGTGTCAATACTTGGTCAACACCCGCTGGTAATGTGTCTATACTTGGTCAACACCCGCTGGTAATGTGTCTATACTTGCTACAACTTGGTCAACACCCGCTGGTAATGTGTCTATACTTGGTCAACACCCGCTGGTAATGTGTCTATACTTGCTGCAACTTGGTCAACACCCGCTGGTAATGTGTCTATACTTGGTCAACACCCGCTGGTAATGTCTCTATACATCGTCAACACCCGCTGGTAATGTGTCTATACTTGGTCAACACCCGCTGGTAATGTCTCTATACTTGGTCAACACCCTCTGGTAATGTGTCTATACTTGGTCAACACCCGCTGGTAATGTGTCTATATTTGTTCAACACCCGCTGGTACTGTCTCTATACTTGCTACAACTTGGTCAACACCCGCTGGTAATGTGTCTATACTTGGTCAACACCCGCTGGTAATGTCTCTATACTTGGTCAACACCCGCTGGTAATGTGTCTATACTTGGTCAACACCTGCTGGTAATGTGTCTATACTTGTTCAACACCCGCTGGTAATGTGTCTATACTTGGTCAACACCCGCTGGTAATGTGTCTATACTTGCTACAACTTGGTCAACACCCGCTGGTAATGTGTCTATATTTGGTCAACACCCGCTGGTAATGTCTCTATACATGGTCAACACCCGCTGGTAATGTGTCTATACTTGGTCAACACCCGCTGGTAATATGTCTATACTTGGTCAACACCTGCTGGTAATGTGTCTATACTTGGTCAACACCCGCTGGTAATGTCTCTATACATGGTCAACACCCGCTGGTAATGTGTCTATACTTGGTCAACACCTGCTGGTAATGTCTCTATACTTGCTACACCTTGGTCAACACCCACTAGTAATGTGTCTATACTTGGTCAACACCCGCTGGTAATGTGTCTATACTTGGTCAACACCCGCTGGTAATGTCTCTATACTTGGTCAACACCCGCTGGTAATGTGTCTATACTTGCTACACCTTGGTCAACACCCCGCTGGTAATGTCTCTATACTTGGTCAACACCCGCTGGTAATGTGTCTATACTTGGTCAACACCCGCTGGTAATGTGTCTATACTAGGTTAACACCCGCTGGTAATGTGTCTATACTTGGTCAACACCCACTGGTAATGTGTCTATACTTGGTCAACACCCGCTGGTAATGTGTCTATACTTGCTACAACTTGGTCAACACCCGCTGGAAATGTGTCTATACTTGCTACACCTTGGTCAACACCCGCTGGTAATGTGTCTATACCTGCTACACCTTAGTCAACACCCGCTGGTAATGTGTCTATACTTGGTCAACACCCGCTGGTAATGTGTCTATACTTCCTAAAACTTGGTCAACACCCGCTGGTAATGTCTCTATACTTGGTCAACACACGCTGGTAAAGTGTCTATACTTGCTACACCTTGGTCAACACCCGCTGGTAATGTCTCTATACTTGGTCAACACCCGTTGGTAATGTGTCTATACTTGGTCAACACCCGCTGGTAATGTGTCTATACTTGGTCAAAACCCACTGGTAATGTGTCTATACTTAGTCAACACCCGCTGGTAATGTGTCTATACTTGGTCAACACCCACTGGTAATGTGTCTATACTTGGTCAACACCCGCTGGTAATGTCTCTATACTTGGTCAACACCCGCTGGTAATGTGTCTATACTTGCTACAACTTGGTCAACACCCGCTGGTAATGTCTCTATACGTGCTACAACTTGGTCAACACCCGCTGGTAATGTCTCTATACTTGGTCAACACCCGCTGGTAATGTCTCTATACTTGGTCAACACCCGCTGGTAATGTGTCTATACTTGCTACACCTTGGTGAACACCCGCTGGTAATGTCTCTATACTTGGTCAACACCCGCTGGTAATGTCTCTATACTTAGTCAACACCCGCTGGTAATGTCTCTATACTTGGTCAACACCCGCTGGTAATGTGTCTATACTTGCTACACCTTGGTCAACACCCGCTGGTAATGTCTCTATACTTGGTCAACACCCGCTGGTAATGTGTCTATACTTGGTCAACACCCGCTGGTAATATGTCTATACTTGGTCAACACCCACTGGTAATGTGTCTATACTTGGTCAACACCTGCTTGTAATGTGTCTATACTTGGTCAACACCTGCTTGTAATGTGTCTATACTTGGTCAACACCCACTGGTAATGTGTCTATACTTGGTCAACACCCGCTGGTAATGTGTCTATACTTGGTCAACACCCACTGGTAATGTGTCTATTCTTGGTCAACACCCGCTGGTAATGTGTCTATACTTGGTCAACACCCGCTGGTAATGTGTCTATACTTGCTACTACTTGGTCAACACCCGCTGGTAATGTGTCTATACTTGGTCAACATTCGCTGGTAATGTGTCTATACTTGGTCAACACCCGTTGGTAATGTGTCTATACTTGGTCAACACCCGCTGGTAATGTGTCTATACTTGGTCAACACCCGCTGGTAATGTGTCTATACTTGCTACAACTTGGTCAACACCCGCTGGTAATGTGTCTATACTTGGTCAACACCCGCTGGTAATGTGTCTATGCTTGGTCAACACCCGCTGGTAATGTGTCTATACTTGCTACACCTTGGTCAACACCCGCTGGTAATGTCTCTATACTTGGTCAACACCTGCTGGTAATGTGTCTATACTTGGTCAACACCCGCTGGTAATGTGTCTATACTTGCTACAACTTGGTCAACACCCACTGGTAATGTCTCTATACTTGGTCAACACCCACTGGTAATGTCTCTATACTTGGTCAACACCCGCTGGTAATGTGTCTATACTTGCTACAACTTGGTCAACACCCGCTGGTAATGTGTCTATACTTGCTACAACTTGGTCAACACCCGCTGGTAATGTGTCTATACTTGGTCAACACCCACTGGTAATGTGTCTATACTTGGTCAACACCCGCTGGTTATGTGTCTATACTTGGTCAACACCCACTGGTAATGTGTCTATACTTGGTCAACACCCGCTGGTAATGTGTCTATACTTGGTCAACACCCGCTGGTAATGTGTCTATACTTGCTACAACTTGGTCAACACCCGCTGGTAATGTCTCTATACTTGGTCAACACTCGCTGGTAATGTGTCTATACTTGCTACACCTTGGTCAACACCCGCTGGTAATGTGTCTATACTTGGTCAACACCCGCTGGTAATGTGTCTATACTTGGTCAACACCCACTGGTAATGTGTCTATACTTGGTCAACACCCGCTGGTAATGTTTCTATACTTGGTCAACACCCGCTGGTAATGTGTCTATACTTGCTACACCTTGGTCAACACCCGCTGGTAACGTGTCTATACCTGCTACACCTTGGTCAACACCCGCTGGTAATGTGTCTATACTTGGTCAACACCCACTGGTAATGTGTCTATACTTGGTCAACACCCGCTGGTAATGTGTCTATACTTGCTACACCTTGGTCAACACCCGCTGGTAATGTGTCTATACTTGCTACACCTTGGTCAACACCCGCTGGTAATGTGTCTATACTTGGTCAACACCCGCTGGTAATGTGTCTATACTTGGTCAACACCCGCTGGAAATGTGTCTATACGTGCTACAACTTGGTCAACACCTGCTTGTAATGTGTCTATACTTGGTCAACACCCGCTGGTAATGTGTCTATACTTGGTCAACACCCGCTGGTAATGTGTCTATACTTGCTACAACTTGGTCAACACCCGCTGGTAATGTCTCTATACTTGGTCAACACCCGCTGGTAATGTCTCTATACTTGGTCAACACCCGCTGTTAATGTCTCTATACTTGGTCAACACCCGCTGGTAATGTCTCTATACTTGGTCAACACCCACTGGTAATGTGTCTATACTTGGTCAACACCCGCTGGTAATGTGTCTATACTTGGTCAACACCCACTGGTAATGTTTCTATACTTGGTCAACACCCGCTGGTAATGTGTCTATACTTGGTCAACACCCACTGGTATAGTGTCTATACTTGGTCAACACCCGCTGGTAATGTGTCTATACTTGCTACAACTTGGTCAACACCCGCTGGTAATGTGTCTATACTTGCTACAACTTGGTCAACACCCGCTGGTAATGTGTCTATACTTGGTCAACACCCGCTGGTAATGTGTCTATACTTGCTACACCTTGGTCAACACCCGCTGGTAATGTGTCTATACTTGCTACACCTTGGTCAACACATGCTGGTAATGTGTCTATACTTGGTCAACACCCGCTGGTAATGTGTCTATACTTGGTCAACACTCGCTGGTAATGTGTCTATACTTGCTACAACTTGGTCAACACCCGCTGGTAATGTCTCTATACTTGGTCAACACCCGCTGGTAATGTCTCTATACGTGGTCAACACCCGCTGGTAATGTCTCTATACTTGGTCAACACCCGCTGGTAATGTGTCTATACTTGGTCAACACCCACTGGTAATGTGTCTATAATTGGTCAATACCCGCTGGTAATGTTTCTATACTTGGTCAACACCCGCTGGTAATGTGTCTATACTTGGTCAACACCCACTGGTATAGTGTCTATACTTGGTCAACACCCGCTGGTAATGTGTCTATACTTGCTACAACTTGGTCAACACCCGCTGGTAATGTGTCTATACTTGCTACAACTTGGTCAACACCCGCTGGTAATGTGTCTATACTTGGTCAACACCCGCTGGTAATGTGTCTATACCTGCTACAACTTGGTCAATACCCGCTGGTAATGTGTCTATACTTGCTACACCTTAGTCAACACCCGCTGGTAATGTGTCTATACTTGGTCAACACCCGCGGGTAATGTGTCTAAACTTGCTACAACTTGGTCAACACCCGCTGGTAATGTGTCTATACTTGCTACACCTTAGTCAACACCCGCTGGTAATGTGTCTATACTTGGTCAACACCCGCTGGTAATGTGTCTATACTTGCTACAACTTGGTCAACACCCGCTGGTAATGTGTCTATACCTGCTACAACTTGGTCAATACCCGCTGGTAATGTGTCTATACTTGCTACACCTTGGTCAACACCCGCTGGTAATGTCTCTATACTTGGTCAACACCCGCTGGTAATGTGTCTATACTTGCTACACCTTGGTCAACACCCGCTGGTAATGTGTCTATACTTGGTCAACACCCGCTGGTAATGTATCTATAATTGGTCAACACCCGCTGGTAATGTGTCTATACTTGCTACAACTTGGTCAACACCCGCTGGTAATGTGTCTATACTTGGTCAACACCCGCTGGTAATGTGTCTATACTGGGTCAACACCCGCGGGTAATGTCTCTATACCTGCTACACCTTGGTCAACACCCGCTGGTAATGTGTCTATACTTGGTCTACACCCGCTGGTAATGTGTCTATACTTGCTACACCTTGGTCAACACCCTCTGGTAACGTGTCTATACCTGCTACACCTTGGTCAACACCCGCTGGTAATGTGTCTATACTTGGTCAACACCCACTGGTAATGTGTCTATACTTGGTCAACACCCGCTGGTAATGTGTCTATACTTGCTACACCTTGGTCAACACCCGCTGGTAATGTGTCTATACTTGCTACACCTTGGCCAACACCCGCTGGTAATGTGTCTATACTTGGTCAACACCCGCAGGTAATGTGTCTATACTTGGTCAACACCCGCTGGTAATGTGTCTATTCTTGGTCAACACCCGCTGGTAATGTGTCTATACTTGGTCAACACCCGCTGGTAGTGTCTCTGTACTTGCTACACCTTGGTCAACACCCGCTGGTAATGTGTCTATACTTGGTCAACACCCGCTGGTAATGTGTCTATACTTGGTCAACACCCACTGGTAATGTGTCTATACTTGGTCAACACCCGCTGGTAATGTGTCTATACTTGGTCAACACCCACTGGTAATGTGTCTATACTTGGTCAACACCCGCTGGTAATGTGTCTATACTTGGTAAACACCCACTGGTAATATGTCTATACTTGGTCAACACCCGCTGGTAATGTGTCTATACTTGGTCAACACCCGCTGGTAATGTGTCTATACTTGCTACAACTTGGTCAACACCCGCTGGTAATGTGTCTATACTTGGTCAACACCCGCTGGTAATGTGTCTATACTTGCTACAACTTGGTCAACACCCGCTGGTAATGTGTCTATACTTGCTACACCTTAGTCAACACCCGCTGGTAATGTGTCTATACTTGGTCAACACCCGCAGATAATGTGTCTATACTTGCAACAACTTGGTCAACACCCGCTGGTAATGTGTCTATACTTGTTCAACACCCGCTGGTAATGTGTCTATACTTGGTCAACACCCGCTGGTAATGTGTCTATTCTTGCTACAACTTGGTCAACACCCGCTGGTAATGTGTCTATACCTGCTACAACTTGGTCAACACCCGCTGGTAATGTATCTATATTTGGTCAACACCCGCTGGTAATGTGTCTATACTTGGTCAACACCCACTGGTAATGTGTCTATACTTGGTCAACACCCGCTGGTAATGTGTCTATACTTGCTACAACTTTGTCAACATCCGCTGGTAATGTGTCTATACTTGCTACAACTTGGTCAACACCCGCTGGTAATGTGTCTATACTTGGTCAACACCCGCTGGTAATGTGTCTATACTTGGTCAACACCCGATGGTAATGTGTCTATACCTGGTCAACACCCTCTGGTAATGTGTCTATACTTGGTCAACACCCGCTGGTAATGTGTCTATACTTGCTACAACTTGGTCAACACCCGCTGGTAATGTGTCTATACTTGCTACAACTTGGTCAACACCCGCTGGTAATGTGTCTATACTTGGTCAATACCCG
Source organism: Procambarus clarkii (assembly GCF_040958095.1). Classification (NCBI taxonomy): domain Eukaryota; kingdom Metazoa; phylum Arthropoda; class Malacostraca; order Decapoda; family Cambaridae; genus Procambarus; species Procambarus clarkii. Next base: position 31,645,688 of record NC_091210.1, read on the forward strand.
CTGGTAATGTGTCTATACTTGGTCAACACCCGCTGGTAATGTGTCTATACTTGCTACAACTTGGTCAACACCAGCTGGTAATGTGTGTATACCTGCTACAACTTGGTCAACACCCGCTGGTAATGTGTCTATACTTGGTCAACACCCGCTGGTAATGTGTCTATACTTGCTACAACTTTGTCAAAACCCGCTGGTAATGTGTCTATACTTGCTACAACTTGGTCAACACCCGCTGGTAATGTGTCTATACTTGGTCAACACCCGCTGGTAATGTGTCAATACTTGGTCAACACCCGCTGGTAATGTGTCTATACTTGGTCAACACCCGCTGGTAATGTGTCTATACTTGCTACAACTTGGTCAACACCCGCTGGTAATGTGTCTATACTTGGTCAACACCCGCTGGTAATGTGTCTATACTTGCTGCAACTTGGTCAACACCCGCTGGTAATGTGTCTATACTTGGTCAACACCCGCTGGTAATGTCTCTATACATCGTCAACACCCGCTGGTAATGTGTCTATACTTGGTCAACACCCGCTGGTAATGTCTCTATACTTGGTCAACACCCTCTGGTAATGTGTCTATACTTGGTCAACACCCGCTGGTAATGTGTCTATATTTGTTCAACACCCGCTGGTACTGTCTCTATACTTGCTACAACTTGGTCAACACCCGCTGGTAATGTGTCTATACTTGGTCAACACCCGCTGGTAATGTCTCTATACTTGGTCAACACCCGCTGGTAATGTGTCTATACTTGGTCAACACCTGCTGGTAATGTGTCTATACTTGTTCAACACCCGCTGGTAATGTGTCTATACTTGGTCAACACCCGCTGGTAATGTGTCTATACTTGCTACAACTTGGTCAACACCCGCTGGTAATGTGTCTATATTTGGTCAACACCCGCTGGTAATGTCTCTATACATGGTCAACACCCGCTGGTAATGTGTCTATACTTGGTCAACACCTGCTGGTAATGTCTCTATACTTGCTACACCTTGGTCAACACCCACTAGTAATGTGTCTATACTTGGTCAACACCCGCTGGTAATGTGTCTATACTTGGTCAACACCCGCTGGTAATGTCTCTATACTTGGTCAACACCCGCTGGTAATGTGTCTATACTTGCTACACCTTGGTCAACACCCCGCTGGTAATGTCTCTATACTTGGTCAACACCCGCTGGTAATGTGTCTATACTTGGTCAACACCCGCTGGTAATGTGTCTATACTAGGTTAACACCCGCTGGTAATGTGTCTATACTTGGTCAACACCCACTGGTAATGTGTCTATACTTGGTCAACACCCGCTGGTAATGTGTCTATACTTGCTACAACTTGGTCAACACCCGCTGGAAATGTGTCTATACTTGCTACACCTTGGTCAACACCCGCTGGTAATGTGTCTATACCTGCTACACCTTAGTCAACACCCGCTGGTAATGTGTCTATACTTTGTCAACACCCGCTGGTAATGTGTCTATACTTCCTAAAACTTGGTCAACACCCGCTGGTAATGTCTATATACTTGGTCAACACACGCTGGTAAAGTGTCTATACTTGCTACACCTTGGTCAACACCCGCTGGTAATGTCTCTATACTTGGTCAACACCCGTTGGTAATGTGTCTATACTTGGTCAACACCCGCTGGTAATGTGTCTATACTTGGTCAAAACCCACTGGTAATGTGTCTATACTTAGTCAACACCCGCTGGTAATGTGTCTATACTTGGTCAACACCCACTGGTAATGTGTCTATACTTGGTCAACACCCGCTGGTAATGTCTCTATACTTGGTCAACACCCGCTGGTAATGTGTCTATACTTGCTACAACTTGGTCAACACCCGCTGGTAATGTCTCTATACGTGCTACAACTTGGTCAACACCCGCTGGTAATGTCTCTATACTTGGTCAACACCCGCTGGTAATGTCTCTATACATGGTCAACACCCGCTGGTAATGTGTCTATACTTGCTACACCTTGGTGAACACCCGCTGGTAATGTCTCTATACTTGGTCAACACCCGCTGGTAATGTCTCTATACTTAGTCAACACCCGCTGGTAATGTCTCTATACTTGGTCAACACCCGCTGGTAATGTGTCTATACTTGCTACACCTTGGTCAACACCCGCTGGTAATGTCTCTATACTTGGTCAACACCCGCTGGTAATGTGTCTATACTTGGTCAACACCCGCTGGTAATATGTCTATACTTGGTCAACACCCACTGGTAATGTGTCAATACTTGGTCAACACCTGCTTGTAATGTGTCTATACTTGGTCAACACCTGCTTGTAATGTGTCTATACTTGGTCAACACCCACTGGTAATGTGTCTATACTTGGTCAACACCCGCTGGTAATGTGTCTATACTTGGTCAACACCCACTGGTAATGTGTCTATTCTTGGTCAACACCCGCTGGTAATGTGTCTATACTTGGTCAACACCCGCTGGTAATGTGTCTATACTTGCTACTACTTGGTCAACACCCGCTGGTAATGTGTCTATACTTGGTCAACATTCGCTGGTAATGTGTCTATACTTGGTCAACACCCGTTGGTAATGTGTCTATACTTGGTCAACACCCGCTGGTAATGTGTCTATACTTGGTCAACACCCGCTGGTAATGTGTCTATACTTGCTACACCTTGGTCAACACCCGCTGGTAATGTCTCTATACTTGGTCAACACCTGCTGGTAATGTGTCTATACTTGGTCAACACCCGCTGGTAATGTGTCTATACTTGGTCAACACCCGCTGGTAATGTGTCTATACTTGCTACAACTTGGTCAACACCCGCTGGTAATGTCTCTATACTTGGTCAACACCCACTGGTAATGTCTCTATACTTGGTCAACACCCGCTGGTAATGTGTCTATACTTGCTACAACTTGGTCAACACCCGCTGGTAATGTGTCTATACTTGCTACAACTTGGTCAACACCCGCTGGTAATGTGTCTATACTTGGTCAACACCCACTGGTAATGTGTCTATACTTGGTCAACACCCGCTGGTAATGTGTCTATACTTGGTCAACACCCGCTGGTAATGTGTCTATACTTGCTACAACTTGGTCAACACCCGCTGGTAATGTCTCTATACTTGGTCAACACTCGCTGGTAATGTGTCTATACTTGCTACACCTTGGTCAACACCCGCTGGTAATGTGTCTATACTTGGTCAACACCCGCTGGTAATGTGTCTATACTTGGTCAACACCCACTGGTAATGTGTCTATACTTGGTCAACACCCGCTGGTAATGTTTCTATACTTGGTCAACACCCGCTGGTAATGTGTCTATACTTGCTACACCTTGGTCAACACCCGCTGGTAACGTGTCTATACCTGCTACACCTTGGTCAACACCCGCTGGTAATGTGTCTATACTTGGTCAACACCCACTGGTAATGTGTCTATACTTGGTCAACACCCGCTGGTAATGTGTCTATACTTGCTACACCTTGGTCAACACCCGCTGGTAATGTGTCTATACTTGGTCAACACCCGCTGGTAATGTGTCTATACTTGGTCAACACCCGCTGGAAATGTGTCTATACGTGCTACAACTTGGTCAACACCTGCTTGTAATGTGTCTATACTTGGTCAACACCCGCTGGTAATGTGTCTATACTTGGTCAACACCCGCTGGTAATGTGTCTATACTTGCTACAACTTGGTCAACACCCGCTGGTAATGTCTCTATACTTGGTCAACACCCGCTGGTAATGTCTCTATACTTGGTCAACACCCGCTGTTAATGTCTCTATACTTGGTCAACACCCGCTGGTAATGTCTCTATACTTGGTCAACACCCACTGGTAATGTGTCTATACTTGGTCAACACCCGCTGGTAATGTGTCTATACTTGGTCAACACCCACTGGTAATGTTTCTATACTTGGTCAACACCCGCTGGTAATGTGTCTATACTTGGTCAACACCCACTGGTATAGTGTCTATACTTGGTCAACACCCGCTGGTAATGTGTCTATACTTGCTACAACTTGGTCAACACCCGCTGGTAATGTGTCTATACTTGCTACAACTTGGTCAACACCCGCTGGTAATGTGTCTATACTTGGTCAACACCCGCTGGTAATGTGTCTATACTTGCTACACCTTGGTCAACACCCGCTGGTAATGTGTCTATACTTGCTACACCTTGGTCAACACCCGCTGGTAATGTGTCTATACTTGGTCAACACCCGCTGGTAATGTGTCTATACTTGGTCAACACCCGCTGGAAATGTGTCTATACGTGCTACAACTTGGTCAACACCTGCTTGTAATGTGTCTATACTTGGTCAACACCCGCTGGTAATGTGTCTATACTTGGTCAACACCCGCTGGTAATGTGTCTATACTTGCTACAACTTGGTCAACACCCGCTGGTAATGTCTCTATACTTGGTCAACACCCGCTGGTAATGTCTCTATACTTGGTCAACACCCGCTGTTAATGTCTCTATACTTGGTCAACACCCGCTGGTAATGTCTCTATACTTGGTCAACACCCACTGGTAATGTGTCTATACTTGGTCAACACCCGCTGGTAATGTGTCTATACTTGGTCAACACCCACTGGTAATGTTTCTATACTTGGTCAACACCCGCTGGTAATGTGTCTATACTTGGTCAACACCCACTGGTATTGTGTCTATACTTGGTCAACACCCGCTGGTAATGTGTCTATACTTGCTACAACTTGGTCAACACCCGCTGGTAATGTGTCTATACTTGCTACAACTTGGTCAACACCCGCTGGTAATGTGTCTATACTTGGTCAACACCCGCTGGTAATGTGTCTATACTTGCTACACCTTGGTCAACACCCGCTGGTAATGTGTCTATACTTGCTACACCTTGGTCAACACATGCTGGTAATGTGTCTATACTTGGTCAACACCCGCTGGTAATGTGTCTATACTTGGTCAACACTCGCTGGAAATGTGTCTATACGTGCTACAACTTGGTCAACACCCGCTTGTAATGTGTCTATACTTGGTCAACACCCGCTGGTAATGTGTCTATACTTGGTCAACACCCGCTGGTAATGTGTCTATACTTGCTACAACTTGGTCAACACCCGCTGGTAATGTCTCTATACTTGGTCAACACCCGCTGGTAATGGCTCTATACTTGGTCAACACCCGCTGGTAATGTCTCTATACTTGGTCAACACCCGCTGGTAATGTGTCTATACTTGGTCAACACCCACTGGTAATGTGTCTATAATTGGTCAATACCCGCTGGTAATGTTTCTATACTTGGTCAACACCCGCTGGTAATGTGTCTATACTTGGTCAACACCCACTGGTATAGTGTCTATACTTGGTCAACACCCGCTGGTAATGTGTCTATACTTGCTACAACTTGGTCAACACCCGCTGGTAATGTGTCTATACTTGCTACAACTTGGTCAACACCCGCTGGTAATGTGTCTATACTTGGTCAACACCCGCTGGTAATGTGTCTATACCTGCTACAACTTGGTCAATACCCGCTGGTAATGTGTCTATACTTGCTACACCTTAGTCAACACCCGCTGGTAATGTGTCTATACTTGGTCAACACCCGCGGGTAATGTGTCTAAACTTGCTACAACTTGGTCAACACCCGCTGGTAATGTGTCTATACTTGCTACACCTTAGTCAACACCCGCTGGTAATGTGTCTATACTTGGTCAACACCCGCTGGTAATGTGTCTATACTTGCTACAACTTGGTCAACACCCGCTGGTAATGTGTCTATACCTGCTACAACTTTGTCAATACCCGCTGGTAATGTGTCTATACTTGCTACACCTTGGTCAACACCCGCTGGTAATGTCTCTATACTTGGTCAACACCCGCTGGTAATGTGTCTATACTTGCTACACCTTGGTCAACACCCGCTGGTAATGTGTCTATACTTGGTCAACACCCGCTGGTAATGTATCTATACTTGGTCAACACCCGCTGGTAATGTGTCTATACTTGCTACAACTTGGTCAACACCCGCTGGTAATGTGTCTATACTTGGTCAACACCCGCTGGTAATGTGTCTATACTTGGTCAACACCCGCGGGTAATGTCTCTATACCTGCTACACCTTGGTCAACACCCGCTGGTAATGTGTCTATACTTGGTCTACACCCGCTGGTAATGTGTCTATACTTGCTACACCTTGGTCAACACCCGCTGGTAACGTGTCTATACCTGCTACACCTTGGTCAACACCCGCTGGTAATGTGTCTATACTTGGTCAACACCCACTGGTAATGTGTCTATACTTGGTCAACACCCGCTGGTAATGTGTCTATACTTGCTACACCTTGGTCAACACCCGCTGGTAATGTGTCTATACTTGCTACACCTTGGTCAACACATGCTGGTAATGTGTCTATACTTGGTCAACACCCGCTGGTAATGTGTCTATACTTGGTCAACACTCGCTGGAAATGTGTCTATACGTGCTACAACTTGGTCAACACCCGCTTGTAATGTGTCTATACTTGGTCAACACCCGCTGGTAATGTGTCTATACTTGGTCAACACCCGCTGGTAATGTGTCTATACTTGCTACAACTTGGTCAACACCCGCTGGTAATGTCTCTATACTTGGTCAACACCCGCTGGTAATGGCTCTATACTTGGTCAACACCCGCTGGTAATGTCTCTATACTTGGTCAACACCCGCTGGTAATGTGTCTATACTTGGTCAACACCCACTGGTAATGTGTCTATAATTGGTCAATACCCGCTGGTAATGTTTCTATACTTGGTCAACACCCGCTGGTAATGTGTCTATACTTGGTCAACACCCACTGGTATAGTGTCTATACTTGGTCAACACCCGCTGGTAATGTGTCTATACTTGCTACAACTTGGTCAACACCCGCTGGTAATGTGTCTATACTTGCTACAACTTGGTCAACACCCGCTGGTAATGTGTCTATACTTGGTCAACACCCGCTGGTAATGTGTCTATACCTGCTACAACTTGGTCAATACCCGCTGGTAATGTGTCTATACTTGCTACACCTTAGTCAACACCCGCTGGTAATGTGTCTATACTTGGTCAACACCCGCGGGTAATGTGTCTAAACTTGCTACAACTTGGTCAACACCCGCTGGTAATGTGTCTATACTTGCTACACCTTAGTCAACACCCGCTGGTAATGTGTCTATACTTGGTCAACACCCGCTGGTAATGTGTCTATACTTGCTACAACTTGGTCAACACCCGCTGGTAATGTGTCTATACCTGCTACAACTTTGTCAATACCCGCTGGTAATGTGTCTATACTTGCTACACCTTGGTCAACACCCGCTGGTAATGTCTCTATACTTGGTCAACACCCGCTGGTAATGTGTCTATACTTGCTACACCTTGGTCAACACCCGCTGGTAATGTGTCTATACTTGGTCAACACCCGCTGGTAATGTATCTATACTTGGTCAACACCCGCTGGTAATGTGTCTATACTTGCTACAACTTGGTCAACACCCGCTGGTAATGTGTCTATACTTGGTCAACACCCGCTGGTAATGTGTCTATACTTGGTCAACACCCGCGGGTAATGTCTCTATACCTGCTACACCTTGGTCAACACCCGCTGGTAATGTGTCTATACTTGGTCTACACCCGCTGGTAATGTGTCTATACTTGCTACACCTTGGTCAACACCCGCTGGTAACGTGTCTATACCTGCTACACCTTGGTCAACACCCGCTGGTAATGTGTCTATACTTGGTCAACACCCACTGGTAATGTGTCTATACTTGGTCAACACCCGCTGGTAATGTGTCTATACTTGCTACACCTTGGTCAACACCCGCTGGTAATGTGTCTATACTTGCTACACCTTGGCCAACACCCGCTGGTAATGTGTCTATACTTGGTCAACACCCGCTGGTAATGTGTCTATACTTGGTCAACACCCGCTGGAAATGTGTCTATACGTGCTACAACTTGGTCAACACCCGCTTGTAATGTGTCTATACTTGGTCAACACCCGCTGGTAATGTGTCTATACTTGGTCAACACCTGCTGGTAATGTGTCTATACTTGCTACAACTTGGTCAACACCCGCTGGTAATGTCTCTATACTTGGTCAACACCCGCTGGTAATGTCTCTATACTTGGTCAACACCCGCTGGTAATGTCTCTATACTTGGTCAACACCCGCTGGTAATGTGTCTATACTTGGTCAACACCCACTGGTAATGTGTCTATACTTGGTCAACACCCGCTGGTAATGTGTCTATACTTGGTCAACACCCACTGGTAATGTTTCTATACTTGGTCAACACCCGCTGGTAATGTGTCTATACTTGGTCAACACCCACTGGTATAGTGTCTATACTTGGTCAACACCCGCTGGTAATGTGTCTATACTTGCTACAACTTGGTCAACACCCGCTGGTAATGTGTCTATACTTGCTACAACTTGGTCAACACCCGCTGGTAATGTGTCTATACTTGGTCAACACCCGCTGGTAATGTGTCTATACTTGCTACACCTTGGTCAACACCCGCTGGTAATGTGTCTATACTTGCTACACCTTGGTCAACACCCGCTGGTAATGTGTCTATACTTGCTACACCTTGGTCAACACCCGCTGGTAATGTGTCTATACTTGGTCAACACCCGCTGGTAATGTGTCTATACTTGGTCAACACCCGCTGGAAATGTGTCTATACGTGCTACAACTTGGTCAACACCCGCTTGTAATGTGTCTATACTTGGTCAACACCCGCTGGTAATGTGTCTATACTTGGTCAACACCCGCTGGTAATGTGTCTATACTTGCTACAACTTGGTCAACACCCGCTGGTAATGTCTCTATACTTGGTCAACACCCGCTGGTAATGTCTCTATACTTAGTCAACACCCGCTGGTAATGTCTCTATACTTGGTCAACACCCGCTGGTAATGTGTCTATACTTGGTCAACACCCACTGGTAATGTGTCTATACTTGGTCAATACCCGCTGGTAATGTGTCTATACTTGGTCAACACCCACTGGTAATGTTTCTATACTTGGTCAACACCCGCTGGTAATGTGTCTATACTTGGTCAACACCCACTGGTATAGTGTCTATACTTGGTCAACACCCGCTGGTAATGTGTCTATACTTGCTACAACTTGGTCAACACCCGCTGGTAATGTGTCTATACTTGGTCAACACCCGCTGGTAATGTGTCTATACCTGCTACAACTTGGTCAATACCCGCTGGTAATGTGTCTATACTTGCTACACCTTAGTCAACACCGGCTGGTAATGTGTCTATACTTGGTCAACACCCGCGGGTAATGTGTCTAAACTTGCTACAACTTGGTCAACACCCGCTGGTAATGTGTCTATACTTGCTACACCTTAGTCAACACCCGCAGGTAATGTGTCTATACTTGGTCAACACCCGCTGGTAATGTGTCTATACTTGCTACAACTTGGTCAACACCCGCTGGTAATGTGTCTATACCTGCTACAACTTGGTCAATACCCGCTGGTAATGTGTCTATACTTGCTACACCTTGGTCAACACCCGCTGGTAATGTCTCTATACTTGGTCAACACCCGCTGGTAATGTGTCTATACTTGGTCAACACCTGCTGGTAATGTGTCTATACTTGCTACAACTTGGTCAACACCCGCTGGTAATGTGTCTATACTTGGTCAACACCCACTGGTAATGTGTCTATACTTGGTCAACACCCGCTGGTAATGTGTCTATACTTGGTCAACACCCACTGGTAATGTTTCTATACTTGGTCAACACCCGCTGGTAATGTGTCTATACTTGGTCAACACCCACTGGTATAGTGTCTATACTTGGTCAACACCCGCTGGTAATGTGTCTATACTTGCTACAACTTGGTCAACACCCGCTGGTAATGTGTCTATACTTGCTACAACTTGGTCAACACCCGCTGGTAATGTGTCTATACTTGGTCAACACCCGCTGGTAATGTGTCTATACTTGCTACACCTTGGTCAACACCCGCTGGTAATGTGTCTATACTTGCTACACCTTGGTCAACACCCGCTGGTAATGTGTCTATACTTGCTACACCTTGGTCAACACCCGCTGGTAATGTGTCTATACTTGGTCAACACCCGCTGGTAATGTGTCTATACTTGGTCAACACCCGCTGGAAATGTGTCTATACGTGCTACAACTTGGTCAACACCCGCTTGTAATGTGTCTATACTTGGTCAACACCCGCTGGTAATGTGTCTATACTTGGTCAACACCCGCTGGTAATGTGTCTATACTTGCTACAACTTGGTCAACACCCGCTGGTAATGTCTCTATACTTGGTCAACACCCGCTGGTAATGTCTCTATACTTAGTCAACACCCGCTGGTAATGTCTCTATACTTGGTCAACACCCGCTGGTAATGTGTCTATACTTGGTCAACACCCACTGGTAATGTGTCTATACTTGGTCAATACCCGCTGGTAATGTGTCTATACTTGGTCAACACCCACTGGTAATGTTTCTATACTTGGTCAACACCCGCTGGTAATGTGTCTATACTTGGTCAACACCCACTGGTATAGTGTCTATACTTGGTCAACACCCGCTGGTAATGTGTCTATACTTGCTACAACTTGGTCAACACCCGCTGGTAATGTGTCTATACTTGGTCAACACCCGCTGGTAATGTGTCTATACCTGCTACAACTTGGTCAATACCCGCTGGTAATGTGTCTATACTTGCTACACCTTAGTCAACACCGGCTGGTAATGTGTCTATACTTGGTCAACACCCGCGGGTAATGTGTCTAAACTTGCTACAACTTGGTCAACACCCGCTGGTAATGTGTCTATACTTGCTACACCTTAGTCAACACCCGCAGGTAATGTGTCTATACTTGGTCAACACCCGCTGGTAATGTGTCTATACTTGCTACAACTTGGTCAACACCCGCTGGTAATGTGTCTATACCTGCTACAACTTGGTCAATACCCGCTGGTAATGTGTCTATACTTGCTACACCTTGGTCAACACCCGCTGGTAATGTCTCTATACTTGGTCAACACCCGCTGGTAATGTGTCTATACTTGGTCAACACCTGCTGGTAATGTGTCTATACTTGCTACAACTTGGTCAACACCCGCTGGTAATGTGTCTATACTTGGTCAACACCCGCTGGTAATGTGTCTATACTTGGTCAACACCCGCGGGTAATGTCTCTATACCTGCTACACCTTGGTCAACACCCGCTGGTAATGTCTCTATACCTGCTACACCTTGGTCAACACCCGCGGGTAATGTCTCTATACCTGCTACACCTTGGTCAACACCCGCTGGTAATGTGTCTATACCTGCTACACCTTGGTCAACACCCGATGGTAATGTCTGTATACTTGGTCAACACCCGATGGTAATGTCTCTATACTTGGTCAACACCCGCTGGTAATGTGTCTATACTTGGTCAACACCCGCTGGTAATGTGTCTATACCTGCTACACCTTGGTCAACACCCGCTGGTAATGTCTCTATACTTGGTCAACACCTGCTGGTAATGTGTCTATACTTGGTCAACACCCGCTGGTAATGTGTCTATACTTGGTCAACACCCGCTGGTAGTGTCTCTATACTTGCTACACCTTGGTCAACCCCCGCTGGTAATGTGTCTATACTTGGTCAACACCCGCTGGTAATGTGTCTATACTTGGTCAACACCCAATGGTAATGTGTCTATACTTGGTCAACACCCGCTGGTAATGTGTCTATACTTGGTCAACACCCACTCTTAATGTGTCTATACATGGTCAACACCCGCTGGTAATGTGTCTATACTTGGTCAACACCCACTGGTAATATGTCTATACTTGGTCAACACCCGCTGGTAATGTGTCTATACTTGCTACAACTTGGTCAACACCCGCTGGTAATGTGTCTATACTTGGTCAACACCCGCTGGTAATGTGTCTATACTTGCTACAACTTGGTCAACACCCGCTGGTAATGTGTCTATACTTGCTACACCTTTGTCAACACCCGCTGGTAATGTGTCTATACTTGGTCAACACCCGCGGGTAATGTGTCTATACTTGCTACACCTTTGTCAACACCCGCTGGTAATGTGTCTATACTTGGTCAACACCCACTGGTAATATGTCTATACTTGGTCAACACCCGCTGGTAATGTGTCTATACTTGCTACACCTTTGTCAACACCCGCTGGTAATGTGCCTATACTTGGTCAACACCCGCTGGTAATGTGTCTATACTTGGTCAACACCCGCTGGTAATGTGTCTATACTTGGTCAACACCCGCTGGTAATGTGTCTATACTTGCTACAACTTGGTCAACACCCGCTGGTAATGTGTCTATACCTGCTACAACTTGGTCAACACCCGCTGGTAATGTGTCTATACTTGGTCAACACCCGCTGGTAATGTGTCTATACTTGGTCAACACCCACTGGTAATGTGTCTATACTTGGTCAACACCCGCTGGTAATGTGTCTATACTTGCTACAACTTTGTCAACACCCGCTGGTAATGTGTCTATACTTGGTCAACACCCGCTGGTAATGTGTCTATACTTGGTCAACACCCGCTGGTAATGTGTCTATACTTGGTCAACACCCGCTGGTAATGTGTCTATACTTGGTCAACACCCTCTGGTAATGTGTCTATACTTGGTCAACACCCGCTGGTAATGTGTCTATACTTGCTACAACTTCGTTAACACCCGCTGGTAATGTGTCTATACTTGCTACAACTTGGTCAACACCCGCTGGTAATGTGTCTATACTTGCTACAACTTGGTCAACACCCGCTGGTAATGTGTCTATACTTGGTCAACACCCGCTGGTAATGTGTCTATACTTGGTCAACACCCGCTGGTAGTGTCTCTATACTTGCTACACCTTGGTCAACACCCGCTGGTAATGTGTCTATACTTGGTCAACACCCGCTGGTAATGTGTCTATACTTGGTCAACACCCGCTGGTAATGTGTCTATACTTGGTCAACACCCACTCTTAATGTGTCTATACATGGTCAACACCCGCTGGTAATGTGTCTATACTTGGTCAACACCCACTGGTAATATGTCTATACTTGGTCAACACCCGCTGGTAATGTGTCTATACTTGCTACAACTTGGTCAACACCCGCTGGTAATGTGTCTATACTTGGTCAACACCCGCTGGTAATGTGTCTATACTTGCTACAACTTGGTCAACACCCGCTGGTAATGTGTCTATACTTGCTACACCTTTGTCAACACCCGCTGGTAATGTGTCTATACTTGGTCAACACCCACGGGTAATGTGTCTATACTTGCTACAACTTGGTCAACACCCGCTGGTAATGTGTCTATACTTGGTCAACACCCGCTGGTAATGTGTCTATACTTGGTCAACACCCGCTGGTAATGTGTCTATACTTGCTACAACTTGGTCAACACCCGCTGGTAATGTGTCTATACCTGCTACAACTTGGTCAACACCCGCTGGTAATGTGTCTATACTTGGTCAACACCCGCTGGTAATGTGTCTATACTTGGTCAACACCCACTGGTAATGTGTCTATACTTGGTCAACACCCGCTGGTAATGTGTCTATACTTGCTACAACTTTGTCAACACCCGCTGGTAATGTGTCTATACTTGGTCAACACCCGCTGGTAATGTGTCTATACTTGGTCAACACCCGCTGGTAATGTGTCTATACTTGGTCAACACCCGCTGGTAATGTGTCTATACTTGGTCAACACCCTCTGGTAATGTGTCTATACTTGGTCAACACCCGCTGGTAATGTGTCTATACTTGCTACAACTTCGTCAACACCCGCTGGTAATGTGTCTATACTTGCTACAACTTGGTCAACACCCGCTGGTAATGTGTCTATACTTGCTACAACTTGGTCAACACCCGCTGGTAATGTGTCTATACTTGGTCAACACCCGCTGGTAATGTGTCTATACTTGGTCAACACCTGCTGGTAATGTGTCTATACTTGCTACAACTTGGTCAACACCCGCTGGTAATGTGTCTATACCTGCTACAACTTGGTCAACACCCGCTGGTAATGTGTCTATACTTGGTCAACACCCGCTGGTAATGTGTCTATACTTGCTACAACTTTGTCAACACCCGCTGGTAATGTGTCTATACTTGCTACAACTTGGTCAACACCCGCTGGTAATGTGTCTATACTTGGTCAACACCCGCTGGTAATGTGTCTATACTTGGTCAACACCCGCTGGTAATGTGTCTATACTTGGTCAACACCCGCTGGTAATGTGTCTATACTTGGTCAACACCCGCTGGGAATGTGTCTATACTTGCAACAACTTGGTCAACACCCGCTGGTAATGTGTCTATAATTGGTCAACACCCGCTGGTAATGTGTCTATACTTGCTACAACTTGGTCAACAGCCGCTGGTAATGTGTCTATACTTGGTCAACACCCGCTGGTAATGTCTCTATTCATGGTCAACACCCGCTGGTAATGTGTCTATACTTGCTACACCTTGGTCAACACCCGCTGGTAATGTGTCTATACTTGGTCAGCACCCGCTGGTAATGTGCCTATACTTGGTCAACACCCGCTGGTAATGTGTCTATACTTGCTACAACTTGGTCAACACCCGCTGGTAATGTGTCTATACCTGCTACAACTTGGTCAATACCCGCTGGTAATGTGTCTATACTTGCTACACCTTGATCAACTCCCGCTGGTAATGTCTCTATACTTGGTCAACACCCGTTGGTAATGTGTCTATACTTGCTACACCTTGGTCAACACCCGCTGGTAATGTGTCTATACTTGGTCAACACCCGCTGGTAATGTGTCTATACTTAGTCAACACAAGCTGGTAATGTGTCTATACTTGCTACAACTTGGTCAACACCCGCTGGTAGGTGTCTATACTTGGTCAACACCCGCTGGTAATGTGTCTATACTTGGTCAACACCCGCGGGTAATGTCTCTATACCTGCTACACCTTGGTCAACACCCGCTGGTAATGTCTCTATACCTGCTACACCTTGGTCAACACCCGCGGGTAATGTCTCTATACCTGCTACACCTTGGTCAACACCCGCTGGTAATGTGTCTATACCTGCTACACCTTGGTCAACACCCGATGGTAATGTCTCTATACTTGGTCAACACCCGCTGGTAATGTCTCTATACTTGCTACACCTTGGTCAACACCCGCTGGTAATGTGTCTATACTTGGTCAACACCCGCTGGTAATGTCTCTATACTTGGTCAACACCCTCTGGTAATGTGTCTATACCTGCTACACCTTGGTCAACACCCGATGGTAATGTCTCTATACTTGGTCAACACCCGCTGGTAATGTCTCTATACTTGCTACACCTTGGTCAACACCCGCTGGTAATGTCTCTATACTTGGTCAACACCCGCTGGTAATGTCTCTATACTTGGTCAACACCCGCTGGTAATGTGTCTATACTTGGTCAACACCCGCTGGTAATGTGTCTATACTTGGTCAACACCCGCTGGTAATGTGCCTATACTTGGTCAACACCCGCTGGTAATGTGTTTATACTTGCAACAACTTGGTCAACACCCGCTGGTAATGTGTCTATACTTGCTACAACTTGGTCAACACCCGCTGGTAATGTGTCTATACTTGGTCAACACCCGCTGGTATTGTGTCTATACTTGGTCAACACCCGCTGGTAATGTGTCTATACTTGCTACAACTTGGTCAACACCCGCTGTTAATGTGTCTATACTTGCTACAACTTGGTCAACACCCGCTGGTAATGTGTCTATACTTGCTACAACTTGGTCAACACCCGCTGGTAATGTGTCTATACTTGCTACAACTTGGTCAACACCCGCTGGTAATGTCTCTGTACTTGCTACAACTTGGTCAACACCCGCTGGTAATGTGTCTATACTTGCTACAACTTGGTCAACACCCGCTGGTAATGTCTCTATACTTGGTCAACACCGGCTGGTAATGTGTCTATACTTGCTACAACTTGGTCAACACCCGCTGGTAATGTGTCTATACTTGCTACAACTTGGTCAACACCCGCTGGTAATGTCTCTATACATGGTCAACACCCGCTGGTAATGTCTCTATACTTGGTCAACACCCGCTGGTAATGTCTCTATACCTGCTACAACTTGGTCAACACCCGCTGGTAATGTGTCTATACTTGCTACAACTTGGTCAACACCCGCTGGTAATGTCTCTATACATGGTCAACACCCGCTGGTAATGTCTCTATACTTGGTCAACACCCGCTGGTAATGTCTCTATACCTGCTACAACTTGGTCAACACCCGCTGGTAATGTGTCTATACTTGCTACAACTTGGTGAACACCCGCTGGTAATGTGTCTATACTTGCTACAACTTGGTCAACACCCGCTGGTAATGTCTCTATACTTGGTCAACACCCGTTGGTAATGTCTCTATTCTTGGTCAACACCCGCTGGTAATGTCTCTATACCTGCTACAACTTGGTCAACACCCGCTGGTAATGTGTCTATACTTGCTACAACTTGGTCAACACCCGCTGGTAATGTGTCTATACTTGCTACAACTTGGTCAACACCCTCTGGTAATGTGTCTATACTTGCTACAACTTGGTCAACACCCGCTGGTAATGTGTCTATACTTGCTACAACTTGGTCAACACCCGCTGGTAATGTCTCTATACTTGGTCAACACCCGCTGGTAATGTCTCTATACTTGGTCAACACCCGCTGGTAATGTCTCTATACTTGCTACAACTTGGTCAACACCCGCGGGTAATGTCAATATACTTGGTCAACACCCTCTGGTAATGTGTCTATACTTGGTCAACACCCGCTGGTAATGTGTCTATACTTGCTACAACTTGGTCAACACCCGCTGGTAATGTGTCTATACTTGCTACAACTTGGTCAACACCCGCTGGTAATGTGTCTATACTTGCTACAACTTGGTCAACACCCGCTGGTAATGTGTCTATACTTGGTCAACACCCGCTGGTAATGTGTCTATACTTGGTCAACACCCGCTGGTAGTGTCTCTATACTTGCTACACCTTGGTCAACACCCGCTGGTAATGTGTCTATACTTGGTCAACACCCGCTGGTAATGTGTCTATACTTGGTCAACACCCAATGGTAATGTGTCTATACTTGGTCAACATCCGCTGGTAATGTGTCTATACTTGGTCAACACCCACTCTTAATGTGTCTATACATGGTCAACACCCGCTGGTAATGTGTCTATACTTGGTCAACACCCACTGGTAATATGTCTATACTTGGTCAACACCCGCTGGTAATGTGTCTATACTTGCTACAACTTGGTCAACACCCGCTGGTAATGTGTCTATACTTGGTCAACACCCGCTGGTAATGTGTCTATACTTGCTACAACTTGGTCAACACCCGCTGGTAATGTGTCTATACTTGCTACACCTTTGTCAACACCCGCTGGTAATGTGTCTATACTTGGTCAACACCCACTGGTAATATGTCTATACTTGGTCAACACCCGCGGGTAATGTGTCTATACTTGCTACAACTTGGTCAACACCCGCTGGTAATGTGTCTATACTTGGTCAACACCCGCTGGTAATGTGTCTATACTTGGTCAACACCCGCTGGTAATGTGTCTATACTTGGTCAACACCCGCTGGTAATGTGTCTATACTTGCTACAACTTGGTCAACACCCGCTGGTAATGTGTCTATACCTGCTACAACTTGGTCAACACCCGCTGGTAATGTGTCTATACTTGGTCAACACCCGCTGGTAATGTGTCTATACTTGGTCAACACCCACTGGTAATGTGTCTATACTTGGTCAACACCCGCTGGTAATGTGTCTATACTTGGTCAACACCCACTGGTAATGTGTCTATTCTTGGTCAACACCCGCTGGTAATGTGTCTATACTTGGTCAACACCCGCTGGGAATGTGTCTATACTTGCAACAACTTGGTCAACACCCGCTGGTAATGTGTCTATAATTGGTCAACACCCGCTGGTAATGTGTCTATACTTGCTACAACTTGGTCAACAGCCGCTGGTAATGTGTCTATACTTGGTCAACACCCGCTGGTAATGTCTCTATTCATGGTCAACACCCGCTGGTAATGTGTCTATACTTGCTACACCTTGGTCAACAGCCGCTGGTAATGTGTCTATACTTGGTCAGCACCCGCTGGTAATGTGCCTATACTTGGTCAACACCCGCTGGTAATGTGTCTATACTTGCTACAACTTGGTCAACACCCGCTGGTAATGTGTCTATACTTGCTACAACTTGGTCAACACCCGCTGGTAATGTCTCTATACTTGGTCAACACCCGTTGGTAATGTCTCTATTCTTGGTCAACACCCGCTGGTAATGTCTCTATACCTGCTACAACTTGGTCAACACCCGCTGGTAATGTGTCTATACTTGCTACAACTTGGTCAACACCCGCTGGTAATGTGTCTATACTTGCTACAACTTGGTCAACACCCTCTGGTAATGTGTCTATACTTGCTACAACTTGGTCAACACCCGCTGGTAATGTGTCTATACTTGCTACAACTTGGTCAACACCCGCTGGTAATGTCTCTATACTTGGTCAACACCCGCTGGTAATGTCTCTATACTTGGTCAACACCCGCTGGTAATGTCTCTATACTTGCTACAACTTGGTCAACACCCGCGGGTAATGTCAATATACTTGGTCAACACCCTCTGGTAATGTGTCTATACTTGGTCAACACCCGCTGGTAATGTGTCTATACTTGCTACAACTTCGTCAACACCCGCTGGTAATGTGTCTATACTTGCTACAACTTGGTCAACACCCGCTGGTAATGTGTCTATACTTGCTACAACTTGGTCAACACCCGCTGGTAATGTGTCTATACTTGCTACAACTTGGTCAACACCCGCTGGTAATGTGTCTATACTTGGTCAACACCCGCTGGTAATGTGTCTATACTTGGTCAACACCCGCTGGTAGTGTCTCTATACTTGCTACACCTTGGTCAACACCCGCTGGTAATGTGTCTATACTTGGTCAACACCCGCTGGTAATGTGTCTATACTTGGTCAACACCCAATGGTAATGTGTCTATACTTGGTCAACACCCGCTGGTAATGTGTCTATACTTGGTCAACACCCACTCTTAATGTGTCTATACATGGTCAACACCCGCTGGTAATGTGTCTATACTTGGTCAACACCCACTGGTAATATGTCTATACTTGGTCAACACCCGCTGGTAATGTGTCTATACTTGCTACAACTTGGTCAACACCCGCTGGTAATGTGTCTATACTTGGTCAACACCCGCTGGTAATGTGTCTATACTTGCTACAACTTGGTCAACACCCGCTGGTAATGTGTCTATACTTGCTACACCTTTGTCAACACCCGCTGGTAATGTGTCTATACTTGGTCAACACCCACTGGTAATATGTCTATACTTGGTCAACACCCGCGGGTAATGTGTCTATACTTGCTACAACTTGGTCAACACCCGCTGGTAATGTGTCTATACTTGGTCAACACCCGCTGGTAATGTGTCTATACTTGGTCAACACCCGCTGGTAATGTGTCTATACTTGGTCAACACCCGCTGGTAATGTGTCTATACTTGCTACAACTTGGTCAACACCCGCTGGTAATGTGTCTATACCTGCTACAACTTGGTCAACACCCGCTGGTAATGTGTCTATACTTGGTCAACACCCGCTGGTAATGTGTCTATACTTGGTCAACACCCACTGGTAATGTGTCTATACTTGGTCAACACCCGCTGGTAATGTGTCTATACTTGGTCAACACCCACTGGTAATGTGTCTATTCTTGGTCAACACCCGCTGGTAATGTGTCTATACTTGGTCAACACCCGCTGGGAATGTGTCTATACTTGCAACAACTTGGTCAACACCCGCTGGTAATGTGTCTATAATTGGTCAACACCCGCTGGTAATGTGTCTATACTTGCTACAACTTGGTCAACAGCCGCTGGTAATGTGTCTATACTTGGTCAACACCCGCTGGTAATGTCTCTATTCATGGTCAACACCCGCTGGTAATGTGTCTATACTTGCTACACCTTGGTCAACACCCGCTGGTAATGTGTCTATACTTGGTCAGCACCCGCTGGTAATGTGCCTATACTTGGTCAACACCCGCTGGTAATGTGTCTATACTTGCTACAACTTGGTCAACACCCGCTGGTAATGTGTCTATACCTGCTACAACTTGGTCAATACCCGCTGGTAATGTGTCTATACTTGCTACACCTTGATCAACTCCCGCTGGTAATGTCTCTATACTTGGTCAACACCCGTTGGTAATGAGTCTATACTTGCTACACCTTGGTCAACACCCGCTGGTAATGTGTCTATACTTGGTCAACACCCGCTGGTAATGTGTCTATACTTAGTCAACACAAGCTGATAATGTGTCTATACTTGCTACAACTTGGTCAACACCCGCTGGTAGGTGTCTATACTTGGTCAACACCCGCTGGTAATGTGTCTATACTTGGTCAACACCCGCGGGTAATGTCTCTATACCTGCTACACCTTGGTCAACACCCGCTGGTAATGTCTCTATACCTGCTACACCTTGGTCAACACCCGATGGTAATGTCTCTATACTTGGTCAACACCCGCTGGTAATGTCTCTATACTTGCTACACCTTGGTCAACACCCGCTGGTAATGTGTCTATACTTGGTCAACACCCGCTGGTAATGTCTCTATACTTGGTCAACACCCTCTGGTAATGTGTCTATACCTGCTACACCTTGGTCAACACCCGATGGTAATGTCTCTATACTTGGTCAACACCCGCTGGTAATGTCTCTATACTTGCTACACCTTGGTCAACACCCGCTGGTAATGTCTCTATACTTGGTCAACACCCGCTGGTAATGTCTCTATACTTGGTCAACACCCGCTGGTAATGTGTCTATACTTGGTCAACACCCGCTGGTAATGTGTCTATACTTGGTCAACACCCGCTGGTAATGTGCCTATACTTGGTCAACACCCGCTGGTAATGTGTTTATACTTGCAACAACTTGGTCAACACCCGCTGGTAATGTGTCTATACTTGCTACAACTTGGTCAACACCCGCTGGTAATGTGTCTATACTTGGTCAACACCCGCTGGTATTGTGTCTATACTTGGTCAACACCCGCTGGTAATGTGTCTATACTTGCTACAACTTGGTCAACACCCGCTGTTAATGTGTCTATACTTGCTACAACTTGGTCAACAACCGCTGGTAATGTGTCTATACTTGCTACAACTTGGTCAACACCCGCTGGTAATGTGTCTATACTTGCTACAACTTGGTCAACACCCGCTGGTAATGTCTCTGTACTTGCTACAACTTGGTCAACACCCGCTGGTAATGTGTCTATACTTGCTACAACTTGGTCAACACCCGCTGGTAATGTCTCTATACTTGGTCAACACCGGCTGGTAATGTGTCTATACTTGCTACAACTTGGTCAACACCCGCTGGTAATGTGTCTATACTTGCTACAACTTGGTCAACACCCGCTGGTAATGTCTCTATACATGGTCAACACCCGCTGGTAATGTCTCTATACTTGGTCAACACCCGCTGGTAATGTCTCTATACCTGCTACAACTTGGTCAACACCCGCTGGTAATGTGTCTATACTTGCTACAACTTGGTCAACACCCGCTGGTAATGTCTCTATACATGGTCAACACCCGCTGGTAATGTCTCTATACTTGGTCAACACCCGCTGGTAATGTCTCTATACCTGCTACAACTTGGTCAACACCCGCTGGTAATGTGTCTATACTTGCTACAACTTGGTCAACACCCGCTGGTAATGTGTCTATACTTGCTACAACTTGGTCAACACCCGCTGGTAATGTCTCTATACTTGGTCAACACCCGTTGGTAATGTCTCTATTCTTGGTCAACACCCGCTGGTAATGTCTCTATACCTGCTACAACTTGGTCAACACCCGCTGGTAATGTGTCTATACATGCTACAACTTGGTCAACACCCGCTGGTAGTGTGTCTATACTTGCTACAACTTGGTCAACACCCTCTGGTAATGTGTCTATACTTGCTACAACTTGGTCAACACCCGCTGGTAATGTGTCTATACTTGCTACAACTTGGTCAACACCCGCTGGTAATGTCTCTATACTTGGTCAACACCCGCTGGTAATGTCTCTATACTTGGTCAACACCCGCTGGTAATGTCTCTATACTTGCTACAACTTGGTCAACACCCGCGGGTAATGTCAATATACTTGGTCAACACCCGATGGTAATGTCTCTATACTTGGTCAACACCCGCTGGTAATGTCTCTATACTTGCTACAACTTGGTCAACACCCGCGGGTAATGTGTCTATACTTGCTACAACTTGGTCAACACCCGCTGGTAATGTGTCTATACCTGCTACAACTTGGTCAACACCCGCTGGTAATGTCTCTATACTTGGGAAACACCCGCTGGTAATGTGTCTATACTTGGTTAACACCCGCTGGTAATGTGTCTATACTTGGTCAACACGCGCTGGTAATGTGTCTATACTTGGTCAACACCCGCTGGTAATGTGTATATACTTGGTCAACACCCACTGGTAATGTGTCTATACTTGGTCAACACCTGCTTGTAATGTGTCTATACTTGGTCAACACCCACTGGTAATGTGTCTATACTTGGTCAACACCCGCTGGTAATGTGTCTATACTTGGTCAACACCCACTGGTAATGTGTCTATTCTTGGTCAACACCCGCTGGAAATGTGTATATACTTGGTCAACACCCGCTGGTAATGTGTCTATACTTGCTACAACTTGGTCAACACCCGCTGGTAATGTGTCTATACTTGCTACACCTTAGTCAACACCCGCTGGTAATGTGTCTATACTTGGTCAACACCCGCTGGTAATGTGTCTATACTTGGTCAACACCCGCTGGTAATGTGTCTATACTTGGTCAACACCCGCTGGTAATGTGTCTATACTTGGTCAACACCCGCGGGTAATGTGTCTATACTTGCTACAACTTGGTCAACACCCGCTGGTAATGTGTCTATACTTGGTCAACACCCGCTGGTAATGTGTCTATACTTGGTCAACATCCGCTGGTAATGTGTCTATACTTGGTCAACACCCGCGGGTAATGTGTCTATACATGGTCAACACCCGCTGGTAATGTGTCTATACTTGCTACAACTTGGTCAACACCCGCAGGTATTGTGTCTATACTTGGTCAACACCCGCTGGTAATGTGTCTATACTTGGTCAACACCCGCTGGTAATGTGTCTAAACTTGGTCAACACCCGCTGGTAATGTGTCTATACTTGGTCAACACCCGCTGGTAATGTGTCTATACTTGCTACAACTTGGTCAACACCCGCTGGTAATGTGTCTATACTTGCTACAACTTGGTCAACACCCGCTGGTAATGTGTCTATACTTGCTACAACTTGGTCAACACCCACTGGTAATGTGTCTATACTTGGTCAACACCCGCTGGTAATGTGTCTATACTTGCTACAACTTGGTCAACACCCGCTGGTAATGTGTCTATACTTGCTACAACTTGGTCAACACCAACTGGTAATGTGTCTATACTTGGTCAACACCCGCTGGTAATGTGTCTATACTTGGTCAACACCCGCTGGTAATGTGTCTATACTTGGTCAACACCCGCTGGTAAAGTGTCTATACTTGCTACAACTTGGTCAACACCCGCTGGTAATGTGTCTATACTTGCTACAACTTGGTCAACACCCGCTGGTAATGTGTCTATACTTGCTACAATTTGGTCAACACCCACTGGTAATGTGTCTATACTTGGTCAACACCCGCTGGTAATGTGTCTATACTTGGTCAACACCCGCTGGTAATGTGCCTATACTTGGTCAACACCCGCTGGTAATGTGTTTATACTTGCAACAACTTGGTCAACACCCGCTGGTAATGTGTCTATACTTGCTACAACTTGGTCAACACCCGCTGGTAATGTGTCTATACTTGGTCAACACCCGCTGGTATTGTGTCTATACTTGGTCAACACCCGCTGGTAATGTGTCTATACTTGCTACAACTTGGTCAACACCCGCTGTTAATGTGTCTATACTTGCTACAACTTGGTCAACACCCGCTGGTAATGTGTCTATACTTGCTACAACTTGGTCAACACCCGCTGGTAATGTGTCTATACTTGCTACAACTTGGTCAACACCCGCTGGTAATGTCTCTGTACTTGCTACAACTTGGTCAACACCCGCTGGTAATGTGTCTATACTTGCTACAACTTGGTCAACACCCGCTGGTAATGTCTCTATGCTTGGTCAACACCGGCTGGTAATGTGTCTATACTTGCTACAACTTGGTCAACACCCGCTGGTAATGTGTCTATACTTGCTACAACTTGGTCAACACCCGCTGGTAATGTCTCTATACATGGTCAACACCCGCTGGTAATGTCTCTATACTTGGTCAACACCCGCTGGTAATGTCTCTATACCTGCTACAACTTGGTCAACACCCGCTGGTAATGTGTCTATACTTGCTACAACTTGGTCAACACCCGCTGGTAATGTGTCTATACTTGCTACAACTTGGTCAACACCCGCTGGTAATGTCTCTATACTTGGTCAACACCCGTTGGTAAGGTCTCTATTCTTGGTCAACACCCGCTGGTAATGTCTCTATACCTGCTACAACTTGGTCAACACCCGCTGGTAATGTGTCTATACTTGCTACAACTTGGTCAACACCCGCTGGTAATGTGTCTATACTTGCTACAACTTGGTCAACACCCTCTGGTAATGTGTCTATACTTGCTACAACTTGGTCAACACCCGCTGGTAATGTGTCTATACTTGCTACAACTTGGTCAACACCCGCTGGTAATGTCTCTATACTTGGTCAACACCCGCTGGTAATGTCTCTATACTTGGTCAACACCCGCTGGTAATGTCTCTATACTTGCTACAACTTGGTCAACACCCGCGGGTAATGTCAATATACTTGGTCAACACCCGCTGGTAATGTCTCTATACTTGGTCAACACCCGCTGGTAATGTCTCTATACTTGCTACAACTTGGTCAACACCCGCGGGTAATGTGTCTATACTTGCTACAACTTGGTCAACACCCGCTGGTAATGTGTCTATACCTGCTACAACTTGGTCAACACCCGCTGGTAATGTCTCTATACTTGGGAAACACCCGCTGGTAATGTGTCTATACTTGGTTAACACCCGCTGGTAATGTGTCTATACTTGCTACAACTTGGTCAACACCCGCTGGTAATGTGTCTATACCTGCTACAACTTGGTCAACACCCGCTGGTAATGTCTCTATACTTGGGCAACACCCGCTGGTAATGTGTCTATACTTGGTTAACACCCGCTGGTAATGTGTCTATACTTGCTACAACTTGGTCAACACCCGCTGGTAATGTCTCTATACTTGGGCAACACCCGTTGGTAATGTGTCTATACATGGTTAACACCCGCTGGTAATGTGTCTATACTTGCTACAACTTGGTCAACACCCGCTGGTAATGTGTCTATACTTGCTACAACTTGGTCAACACCCGCGGGTAATATGTCTATACTTGCTACAACTTGGTCAACTCCCGCTGGTAATGTGTCTATACCTGCTACAACTTGGTCAACACCCGCTGGTAATGTCTCTATACTTGGTCAACACCCGCTGGTAATGTGTCTATACTTGCTACACCTTGGTCAACACCCGCTGGTAATGTCTCTATACTTGGGCAACACGCGCTGGTAATGTGTCTATACTTGGTTAACACCCGCTGGTAATGTGTCTATACTTGGTCAACACCCACTGGTAATGTGTCTATTCTTGGTCAATACCCGCTGGTAATGTGTCTATACTTGGTCAATACCCACTGGTAATGTGTCTATACTTAGTCAACACCCGCAGGTAATGTCTCTATACTTGGTCAACACCCGCTGGTAATGTGTCTATACCTGCTACAACTTGGTCAACACCTGCTGGTAATGTCTCTATACGTGCTACAACTTGGTCAACACCCGCTGGTAATGTCTCTATACTTGGTCAACACCCGCTGGTAATGTCTCTATACTTGGTCAACACCCGCTGGTAATGTGTCTATACTTGCTACACCTTGGTCAACACCCGCTGGTAATGTGTCTATACTTGCTACAACTTGGTCAACACCCGCTGGTAATGTCTCTATACTTGGTCAACACCCGCTGGTAATGTCTCTATTCTTGGTCAACACACGCTGGTAATGTCTTTAGACTTGGTCAACACCCGCTGGTAATGTGTCTATACTTGCTACACCTTGGTCAAGACCCGCTGGTAATGTGTCTATACTTGGTCAACACCCGCTGGTAATGTCTCTATACTCCGTCAACACCCGCTGGTAATGTGTCTATACTTGGTCAACACCCGCTGGTAATGTGTCTATACTTGGTCAACACCCACTGGTAATGTGTCTATACTTGGTCAACACCCGCTGGTAATGTGTCTATACTTGGTCAACACCCACTGGTAATGTGTCTATACTTGGTCAACACCCCCTGGTAATGTGTCTATACTTGGTCAACACCCACTGGTAATGTGTCTATACTTGGTCAACACCCGCTGGTAATGTGTCTATACTTGCTACAACTTGGTCAACACCCGCTGGTAATGTGTCTATACTTGCTACACCTTGGTCAACACCCGCTGGTAATGTGTCTATACTTGGTCAACACCCGCTGGTAATGTGTCTATACTTCCTACAACTTGGTCAACACCCGCTGGTAATGTCTCTATACTTGGTCAACACACGCTGGTAAAGTGTCTATACTTGCTACACCTTGGTCAACACCCGCTGGTAATGTCTCTATACTTGGTCAACACCCGCTGGTAATGTGTCTATACTTGGTCAACACCCGCTGGTAATGTATCTAAACTTGGTCAACACCCACTGGTAATGTGTCTATACTTGGTCAACACCCGCTGGTAATGTGTCTATACTTGGTCAACACCCGCTGATAATATGTCTATACTTGCTACAACTTGGTCAACACCCGCTGGTAATGTCTCTATACGTGCTACAACTTGGTCAACACCTGCTGGTAATGTCTCTATACTTGGTCGACACCCGCTGGTAATGTCTCTATACTTGGTCAACACCCGCTGGTAATGTGTCTATACTTGGTCAACACCCACTGGTAATGTGTCTATACTTGGTCAACACCTGCTTGAAATGTGTCTATACTTGGTCAACACCCACTGGTAATGTGTCTATAATTGGTCAACACCCGCTGGTAATGTGTCTATACGTGGTCAACACCCACTGGTAATGTGTCTATTCTTGGTCAACACCCGCTGGTAATGTGTCTATACTTGGTCAACACCCGCTGGTAATGTGTCTATACTTGGTCAACACCCGCTGGTAATGTCTCTATACTTGGGAAACACCCGCTGGTAATGTGTCTATACTTGGTTAACACCCGCTGGTAATGTGTCTATACTTGCTACAACTTGGTCAACACCCGCTGGTAATGTCTCTATACTTGGGAAACACCCGCTGGTAATGTGTCTATACTTGGTTAACACCCGCTGGTAATGTGTCTATACTTGCTACAACTTGGTCAACACCCGCTGGTAATGTGTCTATACTTGGTCAACACCAGCTGGTAATGTGTCTATACTTGGTCAACACCCGCTGGTAATGTGTCTATACGTGCTACAACTTGGTCAACACCCGCTTGTAATGTCTCTATACTTGGTCAACACCCACAGGTAATGTCTCTATACTTGGTCAACACCCGCTGGTAATGTGTCTATACTTGGTCAACACCCGCTGGTAATGTCTCTATTCTTGGTCAACACCCGCTGGTAATGTCTCTATACTTGCTACACCTTGGTCAACACCCGCTGGTAATGTCTCTATACTTGGTCAACACCCACTGGTAATGTGTCTATTCTTGGTCAACACCCGCTGGTAATGTCTCTATACTTGGTCAACACCCGCTGGTAATGTGTCTATACTTGGTCAACACCCGCTGGTAATGTGTCTATACTAGGTCAACACCCGCTGGTAATGTGTCTATACGTGCTACAACTTGGTCAACACCCGCTTGTAATGTGTCTATACTTGGTCAACACCCGCTGGTAATGTGTCTATACTTGGTCAACACCCACTGGTAATGTGTCTATTCTTGGTCAACACCCGCTGGTAATGTGTCTATACTTGGTCAATACCCACTGGTAATGTGTCTATACTTAGTCAACACCCGCAGGTAATGTCTCTATACTTGGTCAACACCCGCTGGTAATGTGTCTATACCTGCTACAACTTGGTCAACACCCGCTGGTAATGTCTCTATACGTGCTACAACTTGGTCAACACCCGCTGGTAATGTCTCTATACTTGGTCAACACCCGCTGGTAATGTCTCTATACTTGGTCAACACCCGCTGGTAATGTGTCTATACTTGCTACACCTTGGTCAACACCCGCTGGTAATGTGTCTATACTTGCTACAACTTGGTCAACACCCGCTGGTAATGTCTCTATACTTGGTCAACACCCGCTGGTAATGTCTCTATACTTGGTCAACACACGCTGGTAATGTCTCTATACTTGGTCAACACCCGCTGGTTATGTGTCTATACTTGCTACACCTTGGTCAAGACCCGCTGGTAATGTGTCTATACTTGGTCAACACCCGCTGGTAATGTCTCTATACTCCGTCAACACCCGCTGGTAATGTGTCTATACTTGGTCAACACCCGCTGGTAATGTGTCTATACTTGGTCAACACCCACTGGTAATGTGTCTATACTTGGTCAACACCCGCTGGTAATGTGTCTATACTTGGTCAACACCCACTGGTAATGTGTCTATACTTGGTCAACACCCCCTGGTAATGTGTCTATACTTGGTCAACACCCACTGTTAATGTGTCTATACTTGGTCAACACCCGCTGGTAATGTGTCTATACTTGCTAAAACTTGGTCAACACCCGCTGGTAATGTGTCTATACTTGCTACACCTTGGTCAACACCCGCAGGTAATGTGTCTATACCTGCTACACCTTAGTCAACACCCGCTGGTAATGTGTCTATACTTGGTCAACACCCGCTGGTAATGTGTCTATACTTCCTACAACTTGGTCAACACCCGCTGGTAATGTCTCTATACTTGGTCAACACACGCTGGTAAAGTGTCTATACTTGCTACACCTTGGTCAACACCCGCTGGTAATGTCTCTATACTTGGTCAACACCCGCTGGTAATGTGTCTATACTTGGTCAACACCCGCTGGTAATGTGTCTATACTTCGTCAACACCCACTGGTAATGTGTCTATACTTGGTCAACACCTGCTTGTAATGTGTCTATACTTGGTCAACACCCACTGGTAATGTGTCTATACTTGGTCAACACCCGCTGGTAATGTGTCTATACTTGCTACAACTTGGTCAACACCCGCTGGTAATGTCTCTATACGTGCTACAACTTGGTCAACACCCGCTGGTAATGTCTCTATACTTGGTCAACACCCGCTGGTAATGTCTCTATACTTGGTCAACACCCGCTGGTAATGTGTCTATACTTGGTCAACACCCACTGGTAATGTGTCTATACTTGGTCAACACCTGCTTGTAATGTGTCTATACTTGGTCAACACCCGCTGGTAATGTGTCTATACTTGCTACAACTTGGTCAACACCCGCTGGTAATGTGTCTATACTTGCTACACCTTAGTCAACACCCGCTGGTAATGTGTCTATACTTGGTCAACACCCGCTGGTAATGTGTCTATACTTGGTCAACACCCGCTGGTAATGTGTCTATACTTGGTCAACACCCGCGGGTAATGTGTCTATACTTGCTACAACTTGGTCAACACCCGCTGGTAATGTGTCTATACTTGGTCAACACCCGCAGGTAATGTGTCTATACTTGGTCAACTCCCGCTGGTAATGTGTCTATACTTGGTCAACACCCGCGGGTAATGTGTCTATACTTGGTCAACACCCGCGGGTAATGTGTCTATACATGGTCAACACCCGCTGGTAATGTGTCTATACTTGCTACAACTTGGTCAACACCCGCTGGTAATGTGTCTATACTTGGTCAACACCCGCTGGTAATGTGTCTATACTTGGTCAACACACGCTGGTAATGTGTCTATACTTGGTCAACACCCGCTGGTAATGTGTCTATACTTGGTCAACACCCGCGGGTAATGTGTCTATACTTGGTCAACACCCGCTGGTAATGTCTGTATACTTGGTCAACACCCGCTGGTAATGTGTCTATACTTGCTACACCTTGGTCAACACCCGCTGGTAATGTCTCTATACTTGGTCAACACACGCTGGTAATGTCTCTATACTTGGTCAACACCCGCTGGTTATGTGTCTATACTTGCTACACCTTGGTCAACACCCGCTGGTAATGCCTCTATACTTGGTCAACACCCGCTGGTAATGTCTCTATACTTGGTCAATACACGCTGGTAATGTCTCTATACTTGGTCAACACCCGCTGGTTATGTGTCTATACTTGCTACACCTTGGTCAAGACCCGCTGGTAATGTGTCTATACTTGGTCAATACACGCTGGTAATGTCTCTATACTTGGTCAACACCCGCTGGTTATGTGTCTATACTTGCTACACCTTGGTCAAGACCCGCTGGTAATGTGTCTATACTTGGTCAACACCCGCTGGTAATGTCTCTATACTCCGTCAACACCCGCTGGTAATGTGTCTATACTTGGTCAACACCCGCTGGTAATGTGTCTATACTTGGTCAACACCCACTGGTAATGTGTCTATACTTGGTCAACACCCGCTGGTAATGTGTCTATACTTGGTCAACACCCACTGTTAATGTGTCCATACTTGGTCAACACCCGCTGGTAATGTGTCTATACTTGCTACAACTTGGTCAACACCCGCTGGTAATGTGTCTATACTTGCTACACCTTGGTCAACACCCGCTGGTAATGTGTCTATACCTGCTACACCTTAGTCAACACCCGCTGGTAATGTGTCTATACTTGGTCAACACCCGCTGGTAATGTGTCTATACTTCTTACAACTTGTTCAACACCCGCTGGTAATGTCTCTATACATGGTCAACACACGCTGGTAAAGTGTCTATACTTGCTACACCTTGGTCAACACCCGCTGGTAATGTCTCTATACTTGGTCAACACCCGCTGGTAATGTGTCTATACTTGGTCAACACCCGCTGGTAATGTGTCTATACTTGGTCAACACCCACTGGTAATGTGTCTATACTTGGTCAACACCCGCTGGTAATGTGTCTATACTGGGTCAACACCCGCTGGTAATGTGTCTATACTTGGTCAACACCCGCTGGTAATGTGTCTATACTTGGTCAACACCCGCTGGTAATGTCTCTATACTTGGTCAACACCCGCTAGTAATGTGTCTATACTTGGTCAACACCCGCTGGTAATATGTCTATACTTGCTACAACTTGGTCAACACCCGCTGGTAATGTCTCTATACGTGCTACAACTTGGTCAACACCCGCTGGTAATGTGTCTATACTTGGTCAACACCCGCTGGTAATGTCTCTATACTTGGTCAACACCCACTGGTAATGTGTCTATTCTTGGTCAACACCCGCTGGAAATGTGTCTATACTTGGTCAACACCCGCTGGTAATGTGTCTATACTTGCTACAACTTGGTCAACACCCGCTGGTAATGTGTCTATACTTGCTACACCTTAGTCAACACCCGCTGGTAATGTGTCTATACTTGGTCAACACCCGCTGGTAATGTGTCTATACTTGGTCAACACCCGCTGGTAATGTGTCTATACTTGGTCAACACCCGCTGGTAATGTGTCTATACTTGGTCAACACCCGCTGGTAATGTGTCTATACTTGGTCAACACCCGCTGGTAATGTGTCTATACTTGGTCAACACCCGCGGGTAATGTGTCTATACATGGTCAACACCCGCTGGTAATGTGTCTATACTTGCTACAACTTGGTCAACACCCGCTGGTAATGTGTCTATACTTGGTCAACACCCTCTGGTAATGTGTCTATACTTGGTCAACACCCGCTGGTAATGTGTCTAAACTTGGTCAACACCCGCTGGTAATGTGTCTATACTTGGTCAACACCCGCTGGTAATGTGTCTATACTTGCTACAACTTGGTCAACACCCGCTGGTAATGTGTCTATACTTGCTACAACTTGGTCAACACCCACTGGTAATGTGTCTATACTTGGTCAACACCCGCTGGTAATGTGTCTATACTTGCTTCAACTTGGTCAACACCCGCTGGTAATGTGTCTATACTTGCTACAACTTGGTCAACACCAACTGGTAATGTGTCTATACTTGGTCAACACCCGCTGGTAATGTGTCTATACTTGGTCAACACCCGCTGGTAATGTGTCTATACTTGGTCAACACCCGCTGGTAAAGTGTCTATACTTGCTACAACTTGGTCAACACCCGCTGGTAATGTGTCTATACTTGCTACAACTTGGTCAACACCCGCTGGTAATGTGTCTATACTTGCTACAATTTGGTCAACACCCACTGGTAATGTGTCTATACTTGGTCAACACCCGCTGGTAATGTGTCTATACTTGGTCAACACCCGCTGGTAATGTGCCTATACTTGGTCAACACCCGCTGGTAATGTGTTTATACTTGCAACAACTTGGTCAACACCCGCTGGTAATGTGTCTATACTTGCTACAACTTGGTCAACACCCGCTGGTAATGTGTCTATACTTGGTCAACACCCGCTGGTAATGTGTCTATACTTGGTCAACACCCGCTGATATTGTGTCTATACTTGGTCAACACCCGCTGGTAATGTGTCTATACTTGCTACAACTTGGTCAACACCCGCTGTTAATGTGTCTATACTTGCTACAACTTGGTCAACACCCGCTGGTAATGTGTCTATACTTGCTACAACTTGGTCAACACCCGCTGGTAATGTGTCTATACTTGCTACAACTTGGTCAACACCCGCTGGTAATGTCTCTGTACTTGCTACAACTTGGTCAACACCCGCTGGTAATGTGTCTATACTTGCTACAACTTGGTCAACACCCGCTGGTAATGTCTCTATACTTGGTCAACACCGGCTGGTAATGTGTCTATACTTGCTACAACTTGGTCAACACCCGCTGGTAATGTGTCTATACTTGCTACAACTTGGTCAACACCCGCTGGTAATGTCTCTATACATGGTCAACACCCGCTGGTAATGTCTCTATACTTGGTCAACACCCGCTGGTAATGTCTCTATACCTGCTACAACTTGGTCAACACCCGCTGGTAATGTGTCTATACTTGCTACAACTTGGTCAACACCCGCTGGTAATGTGTCTATACTTGCTACAACTTGGTCAACACCCGCTGGTAATGTCTCTATACTTGGTCAACACCCGTTGGTAATGTCTCTATTCTTGGTCAACACCCGCTGGTAATGTCTCTATACCTGCTACAACTTGGTCAACACCCGCTGGTAATGTGTCTATACTTGCTACAACTTGGTCAACACCCGCTGGTAATGTGTCTATACTTGCTACAACTTGGTCAACACCCTCTGGTAATGTGTCTATACTTGCTACAACTTGGTCAACACCCGCTGGTAATGTGTCTATACTTGCTACAACTTGGTCAACACCCGCTGGTAATGTCTCTATACTTGGTCAACACCCGCTGGTAATGTCTCTATACTTGGTCAACACCCGCTGGTAATGTCTCTATACTTGCTACAACTTGGTCAACACCCGCGGGTAATGTCAATATACTTGGTCAACACCCGCTGGTAATGTCTCTATACTTGGTCAACACCCGCTGGTAATGTCTCTATACTTGCTACAACTTGGTCAACACCCGCGGGTAATGTGTCTATACTTGTTATAACTTGGTCAACACCCGCTGGTAATGTGTCTATACCTGCTACAACTTGGTCAACACCCGCTGGTAATGTCTCTATACTTGGGAAACACCCGCTGGTAATGTGTCTATACTTGGTTAACACCCGCTGGTAATGTGTCTATACTTGCTACAACTTGGTCAACTCCCGCTGGTAATGTGTCTATACCTGCTACAACTTGGTCAACACCCGCTGGTAATGTCTCTATACTTGGTCAACACCCGCTGGTAATGTGTCTATACTTGGTCAACACCCACTGGTAATGTGTCTATACTTGGTCAACACCCGCTGGTAATGTGTCTATACTTCCTACAACTTGGTCAACACCCGCTGGTAATGTGTCTATACTTGGTCAATACCCGCTGGTAATGTGTCTATACTTCCTACAACTTGGTCAACACCCGCTGGTAATGTCTCTATACTTGGTCAACACACGCTGGTAAAGTGTCTATACTTGCTACACCTTGGTCAACACCCGCTGGTAATGTCTCTATACTTGGTCAACACCCACTGGTAATGTGTCTATACTTGGTCAACACCCGCTGGTAATGTGTCTATACTTAGTCAACACCCGCTGGTAATATGTCTATACTTGCTACAACTTGGTCAACACCCGCTGGTAATGTCTCTATACGTGCTACAACTTGGTCAACACCCGCTGGTAATGTCTCTATACTTGGTCAACACCCGCTGGTAATGTCTCTTTACTTGGTCAACACCCGCTGGTAATGTGTCTATACTTGCTACACCTTGGTCAACACCCGCTGGTAATGTGTCTATACTTGCTACAACTTGGTCAACACCCGCTGGTAATGTCTCTATACTTGGTCAACACCCGCTGGTAATGTCTCTATACTTGGTCAACACCCGCTGGTAATGTCTCTTTACTTGGTCAACACCCGCTGGTAATGTGTCTATACTTGCTACACCTTGGTCAACACCCGCTGGTAATGTGTCTATACTTGCTACACCTTGGTCAAGACCCGCTGGTAATGTGTCTATACTTGGTCAACACCCGCTGGTAATGTCTCTATACTCCGTCAACACCCGCTGGTAATGTGTCTATACTTGGTCAACACCCGCTGGTAATGTGTCTATACTTGGTCAACACCCACTGGTAATGTGTCTATACTTGGTCAACACCCGCTGGTAATGTGTCTATACTTGGTCAACACCCACTGGTAATGTGTCTATACTTGGTCAACACCCCCTGGTAATGTGTCTATACTTGGTCAACACCCACTGGTAATGTGTCTATACTTGGTCAACACCCGCTGGTAATGTGTCTATACTTGCTACAACTTGGTCAACACCCGCTGGTAATGTGTCTATACTTGCTACACCTTGGTCAACACCCGCTGGTAATGTGTCTATACTTGGTCAACACCCGCTGGTAATGTGTCTATACTTCCTACAACTTGGTCAACACCCGCTGGTAATGTCTCTATACTTGGTCAACACACGCTGGTAAAGTGTCTATACTTGCTACACCTTGGTCAACACCCGCTGGTAATGTCTCTATACTTGGTCAACACCCGCTGGTAATGTGTCTATACTTGGTCAACACCCGCTGGTAATGTGTCTATACTTGGTAAACACCCACTGGTAATGTGTCTATACTTGGTCAACACCCGCTGGTAATGTGTCTATACTTGGTCAACACCCGCTGGTAATATGTCTATACTTGCTACAACTTGGTCAACACCCGCTGGTAATGTCTCTATACGTGCTACAACTTGGTCAACACCTGCTGGTAATGTCTCTATACTTGGTCAACACCCGCTGGTAATGTCTCTATACTTGGTCAACACCCGCTGGTAATGTGTCTATACTTGCTACACCTTGATCAACACCCGCTGGTAATGTCTCCATACTTGGTCAACACCCGCTGGTAATGTGTCTATACTTGGTCAACACCCGCTGGTAATGTGTCTATACTTGGTCAACACCCACTGGTAATGTGTCTATACTTGGTCAACACCTGCTTGTAATGTGTCTATACTTGTTCAACACCCACTGGTAATGTGTCTATACTTGGTCAACACCCGCTGGTAATGTGTCTATACGTGGTCAACACCCACTGGTAATGTGTCTATTCTTGGTCAACACCCGCTGGTAATGTGTCTATACTTGGTCAACACCCGCTGGTAATGTGTCTATACTTGCTACAACTTGGTCAACACCCGCTGGTAATGTGTCTATACTTGCTACACCTTAGTCAACACCCGCTGGTAATGTGTCTATACTTGGTCAACACCCGCTGGTAATGTGTCTATACTTGGTCAACACCCGCTGGTAATGTGTCTATACTTGGTCAACACCCGCGGGTAATGTGTCTATACTTGCTACAACTTGGTCAACACCCGCTGGTAATGTGTCTATACTTGGTCAACACACGCTGGTAATGTGTCTATACTTGGTCAACACCCGCTGGTAATGTGTCTATACTTGGTCAACACCCGCTGGTAATGTGTCTATACTTGCTACACCTTGGTCAACACTCACTGGTAATGTGTCTATACTTGGTCAACACCCGCTGGTAATGTGTCTATACTTGCTACAACTTGGTCAACACCCGCTGGTAATGTGTCTATACTTGCTACACCTTGGTCAACACCCGCTGGTAATGTGTCTATACCTGCTACACCTTAGTCAACACCCGTTGGTAATGTGTCTATACTTGGTCAACACACTCTGGTAATGTGTCTATACTTCCTACAACTTGGTCAACACCCGCTGGTAATGTCTCTATACTTGGTTAACACACGCTGGTAAAGTGTCTATACTTGCTACACCTTGGTCAACACCCGCTGGTAATGTCTCTATACTTGGTCAACACCCGCTGGTAATGTGTCTATACTTGGTCAACACCCGCTGGTAATGTGTCTATACTTGGTCAACACCCACTGGTAATGTGTCTATACTTGGTCAACACCCGCTGGTAATGTGTCTATACTTGGTCAACACCCGCTGGTAATATGTCTATACTTGCTACAACTTGGTCAACACCCGCTGGTAATGTCTCTATACGTGCTACAACTTGGTCAACACCTGCTGGTAATGTCTCTATACTTGGTCAACACCCGCTGGTAATGTCTCTATACTTGGTCAACACCCGCTGGTAATGTGTCTATACTTGCTACACCTTGATCAACACCCGCTGGTAATGTCTCTATACTTGGTCAACACCCGCTGGTAATGTGTCTATACTTGGTCAACACCCGCTGGTAATGTGTCTATACTTGGTCAACACCTGCTTGTAATGTGTCTATACTTGGTCAACACCCACTGGTAATGTGTCTATACTTGGTCAACACCCGCTGGTAATGTGTCTATACTTGGTCAACACCCACTGGTAATGTGTCTATTCTTGGTCAACACCCGCTGGTCATGTGTCTATACTTGGTCAACACCCCCTGGTAATGTGTCTATACTTGCTACACCTTAGTCAACACCCGCTGGTAATGTGTCTATACTTGGTCAACACCCGCTGGTAATGTGTTTATACTTGGTCAACACCCGCTGGTAATGTGTCTATACTTGGTCAACACCCGCGGGTAATGTGTCTAATCTTGCTACAACTTGGTCAACACCCGCTGGTAATGTGTCTATACTTGGTCAACACCCGCTGGTAATGTGTCTATACTTGGTCAACACCCGCTGGTAATGTGTCTATACTTGCTACACCTTGGTCAACACCCGCTGGTAATGTCTCTTTACTTGGTCAACACCCGCTGGTAATGTGTCTATACCTGCTACACCTTAGTCAACACCCGCTGGTAATGTGTCTATACTTGGTCAACACCCGCTGGTAATGTGTCTATACTTGGTCAACACCCACTGGTAATGTGTCTATACTTGGTCAACACCTGCTTGTAATGTGTCTATACTTGTTCAACACCCACTGGTAATGTGTCTATACTTGGTCAACACCCGCTGGTAATGTGTCTATACGTGGTCAACACCCACTGGTAATGTGTCTATTCTTGGTCAACACCCGCTGGTAATATGTCTATACTTGCTACACCTTGGTCAACACCCGCTGGTAATGTCTCTATACTTGGTCAACACCCACTGGTAATGTGTCTATACTTGGTCAACACCCGCTGGTAATGTGTCTATACTTGGTCAACACCCGCTGGTAATATGTCTATACTTGCTACAACTTGGTCAACACCCGCTGGTAATGTCTCTATACGTGCTACAACTTGGTCAACACCCGCTGGTAATGTCTCTATACTTGGTCAACACCCGCTGGTAATGTCTGTATACTTGGTCAACACCCGCTGGTAATGTGTCTATACTTGCTACACCTTGGTCAACACCCGCTGGTAATGTCTCTATACTTGGTCAACACCCGCTGGTAATGTCTCTATACTTGGTCAACACCCGCTGGTAATGTCTGTATACTTGGTCAACACCCGCTGGTAATGTGTCTATACTGGCAACACCTTGGTCAACACCCGCTGGTAATGTCTCTATACTTGGTCAACACCCGCTGGTAATGTCTCTATACTTGGTCAACACCCGCTGGTAATGTGTCTATACTTGGTCAACACCCACTGGTAATGTGTCTATACTTGGTCAACACCTGCTTGTAATGTGTCTATACTTGGTCAACACCCACTGGTAATGTGTCTATACCTGGTCAACACCCGCTGGTAATGTGTCTATACTTGGTCAACACCCACTGGTAATGTGTCTATACTTGGTCAACACCCGCTGGTTATGTGTCTATACTTGGTCAACACCCGCTGGTAATATGTCTATACTTGCTACAACTTGGTCAACACCCGCTGGTAATGTCTCTATACGTGCTACAACTTGGTCAACACCCGCTGGTAATGTCTCTATACTTGGTCAACACCCACTGGTAATGTGTGTATACTTGGTCAACACCTGCTTGTAATGTGTCTATACTTGGTCAACACCCACTGGTAATGTGTCTATACTTGGTCAACACCCACTGGTAATGTGTCTATTCTTGGTCAACACCCGCTGGTAATGTGTCTATACTTGGTCAACACCCGCTGGTAATGTGTCTATACTTGCTACAACTTGGTCAACACCCGCTGGTAATGTGTCTATACTTGCTACACCTTAGTCAACACCCGCTGGTAATGTGTCTATACTTGGTCAACACCCGCTGGTAATGTGTCTATACTTGGTCAACACCCGCTGGTAATGTGTCTATACTTGGTCAACACCCGCGGGTAATGTGTCTATACTTGCTACAACTTGGTCAACACCCGCTGGTAATGTGTCTATACTTGGTCATCACCCGCTGGCAATGTGTCTATACTTGGTTAACACCCGCTGGTAATGTGTCTATACTTGGTCAACACCCGCTGGTAATGTGTCTATACTTGCTACACCTTGGTCAACACCCGCTGGTAATGTCTCTATACTTGGTCAACACCCGCTGGTAATGTGTCTATACTTGGTCAACACCCGCTGGTAATGTGTCTATACTTGCTACAACTTGGTCAACACCCGCTGGTAATGTCTCTATACTTGGTCAACACCCGCTGGTAATGCATCAATACTTGCTACAACTTGGTCAACACCCGCTTGTAATGTGTCTATACTTGGTCAACACCCGCTGGTAATGTGTCTATACTTGGTCAACACCCGCTGGTAATGTGTCTATACTTGGTCAACACC
This sequence comes from Procambarus clarkii, assembly GCF_040958095.1. NCBI lineage: Eukaryota > Metazoa > Arthropoda > Malacostraca > Decapoda > Cambaridae > Procambarus > Procambarus clarkii. Next base: position 31,685,293 of record NC_091210.1, read on the forward strand.
CACTGGTAATGTGTCTATACTTGGTCAACACCCGCTGGTAATGTCTCTATACTTGTTCAACACCCGCTGGTAATGTGTCTATACCTGCTAAAACTTGGTCAACACCCGCTGGTAATGTCTCTATACTTGGTCAACATTCGCTGGTAATGTGTCTATACTTGCTACACCTTGGTCAACACCCGCTGGTAATGTGTTTATACTTGGTCAACACCCGCTGGTAATGTGTCTATACTTGGTCAACACCCACTGGTAATGTGTCTATACTTGGTCAACACCCGCTGGTAATGTCTCTATACGTGCTACAACTTGGTCAACACCCGCTGGTAATGTCTCTATACTTGGTCAACACCCGCTGGTAATGTCTCTATACTTGGTCAACACCCGCTGGTAATGTGTCTATACTGGCAACACCTTGGTCAACACCCGCTGGTAATGTCTCTATACTTGGTCAACACCCGCTGGTAATGTCTCTATACTTGGTCAACACCCGCTGGTAATGTGTCTATACTTGGTCAACACATACTGGTAATGTGTCTATACTTGGTCAACACCTGCTTGTAATGTGTCTATACTTGGTCAACACCCACTGGTAATGTGTCTATACTTGGTCAATACCCACTGGTAATGTGTCTATACTTAGTCAACACCCACAGGTAATGTCTCTATACTTGGTCAACACCCGCTGGTAATGTGTCTATACCTGCTACAACTTGGTCAACACCCGCTGGTAATGTCTCTATACGTGCTACAACTTGGTCAACACCCGCTGGTAATGTCTCTATACTTGGTCAACACCCGCTGGTAATGTCTCTATACTTGGTCAACACCCGCTGGTAATGTGTGTATACTTGCTACACCTTGGTCAACACCCGCTGGTAATGTGTCTATACTTGCTACAACTTGGTCAACACCCGCTGGTAATGTCTCTATACTTGGTCAACACCTGCTTGTAATGTCTCTATACTTGGTCAACACCCGCTGGTAATGTGTCTATACTTGGTCAACACCCACTGGTAATGTTTCTATACTTGGTCAACACCCGCTGGTAATGTCTCTATACGTGCTACAACTTGGTCAACACCCGCTGGTAATGTCTCTATACTTGGTCAACACCCGCTGGTAATGTCTCTATACTTGGTCAACACACGCTGGTAATGTCTCTATACTTGGTCAACACCCGCTGGTAATGTGTCTATACTTGCTACACCTTGGTCAACACCCGCTGGTAATGTGTCTATACTTGGTCAACACCCGCTGGTAATGTCTCTATACTCCGTCAACACCCGCTGGTAATGTGTCTATACTTGGTCAACACCCGCTGGTAATGTGTCTATACTTGGTCAACACCCACTGGTAATGTGTCTATACTTGGTCAACACCCGCTGGTAATGTGTCTATACTTGGTCAACACCCACTGGTAATGTGTCTATACTTGGTCAACACCCCCTGGTAATGTGTCTATACTTGGTCAACACCCACTGGTAATGTGTCTATACTTGGTCAACACCCGCTGGTAATGTCTCTATACTCCGTCAACACCCGCTGGTAATGTGTCTATACTTGGTCAACACCCGCTGGTAATGTGTCTATACTTGGTCAACACCCACTGGTAATGTGTCTATACTTGGTCAACACCCGCTGGTAATGTCTCTATACGTGCTACAACTTGGTCAACACCCGCTGGTAATGTCTCTATACTTGGTCAACACCCGCTGGTAATGTCTCTATACTTGGTCAACACCCGCTGGTAATGTGTCTATACTGGCAACACCTTGGTCAACACCCGCTGGTAATGTCTCTATACTTGGTCAACACCCGCTGGTAATGTCTCTATACTTGGTCAACACCCGCTGGTAATGTGTCTATACTTGGTCAACACCCACTGGTAATGTGTCTATACTTGGTCAACACCTGCTTGTAATGTGTCTATACTTGGTCAACACCCACTGGTAATGTGTCTATACTTGGTCAATAGCCACTGGTAATGTGTCTATACTTAGTCAACACCCACAGGTAATGTCTCTATACTTGGTCAACACCCGCTGGTAATGTGTCTATACCTGCTACAACTTGGTCAACACCCGCTGGTAATGTCTCTATACGTGCTACAACTTGGTCAACACCCGCTGGTAATGTCTCTATACTTGGTCAACACCCGCTGGTAATGTCTCTATACTTGGTCAACACCTGCTGGTAATGTCTCTATACTTGGTCAACACCCGCTGGTAATGTGTCTATACTTGGTCAACACCCACTGGTAATGTGTCTATACTTGGTCAACACCCGCTGGTAATGACTCTATACGTGCTACAACTTGGTCAACACCCGCTGGTAATGTCTCTATACTTGGTCAACACCCGCTGGTAATGTCTCTATACTTGGTCAACACACGCTGGTAATGTCTCTATACTTGGTCAACACCCGCTGGTAATGTGTCTATACTGCTACACCTTGGTCAAGACCCGCTGGTAATGTGTCTATACTCCGTCAACACCCGCTGGTAATGTGTCTATACTTGGTCAACACCCGCTGGTAATGTGTCTATACTTGGTCAACACCCACTGGTAATGTGTCTCTACTTGGTCAACACCCGCTAGTAATGTGTCTATACTTGGTCAACACCCACTGGTAATGTGTCTATACTTGGTCAACACCCCCTGGTAATGTGTCTATACTTGGTCAACACCCACTGGTAATGTGTCTATACTTGGTCAACACCCGCTGGTAATGTGTCTATACTTGCTACACCTTGGTCAACACCCGCTGGTAATGTGTCTATACCTGCTACACCTTAGTCAACACCCGCTGGTAATGTGTCTATACTTCCTACAACTTGGTCAACACCCGCTGGTAATGTCTCTATACTTGGTCAACACACGCTGGTAAAGTGTCTATACTTGCTACACCTTGGTCAACACCCGCTGGTAATGTCTCTATTCTTGGTCAACACCCGCTGGTAATGTCTCTATACTTGGTCAACACCCGCTGGTAATATGTCTATACTTGCTACAACTTGGTCAACACCCGCTGGTAATGTCTCTATACTTGGTCAACACCCGCTGGTAATGTCTCTATACTTGGTCAACACCCGCTGGTAATGTGTCTATACTTGCTACACCTTGGTCAACACCCACTGGTAATGTCTCTATACTTGGTCAACACCCGCTGGTAATGTCTCTATACTTGGTCAACACCCGCTGGTAATGTGTCTATACTTGGTCAACACCCACTGGTAATGTGTCTATTGTGACGGTAACGCGTTGGTGTTCGGCTGTTTAAGGCTAGGGGTATGGCCTCGTCACATAGTTATAAAAAAAAAATAGAAAAACTGGAACTTCGTCTGTGGTAAGGTAAGGAGAAGACACACAAAACACAAGTAAAACTTTAACAATGAAATTTTAATTACGTTAAATAAATTAAAACATGAAAATAATGCACAAACAAATTCTTATAATAAAATCAATCAATCAAAATAATAAGAATACTTAAATGACACAATGAAAAGTTACGTTAAGGCAAAATAACAAGAAGTGCAACACAAAGGTAAAATGGGAGGTGCTGGAATATTGGCTTAAAGCCACCACCTCTCTCAGTACACGCTAGAGTCTAGCTGGGAGGTGTGATGGCCACGAAAGCACTGAACATTCTGAGGACTGATGTTGGGGCGACCCCAGACATCAGGTAGTATTGGGGGGGGCGAGGCAGGTGCAGCCAGACCGGCGACCAATCAGCGGAGCCGTAGCGATCAACGGGTAGTTTGGTGGTTGGAGTTCGAACAGGTGGCTGGCTGCATACGTTTCTGCTCACCCTGGCAAGCCTTGCTGGTGTTGTTGTCGTTGTTGGACATTTCTTCCATAGTCTTTTTATATAATTGTGAAGACGTAATTATGGAGGGAAGAGCAGGCTCAATCTCTTGAAGGAGATTATCGTCACACTATACTTGGTCAACACCTGCTTGTAATGTGTCTATACTTGGTCAACACCCACTGGTAATGTGTCTATACTTGGTCAACACCCGCTGGTAATGTGTCTATACTTGGTCAACACCCACTGGTAATGTGTCTATTCTTGGTCAACACCCGCTGGTAATGTGTCTATACTTGGTCAACACCCGCTGGTAATGTGTCTATACTTGGTCAACACCCGCTGGTAATGTGTCTATACTTGGTCAACACCCGCGGGTAATGTGTCTATACTTGCTACAACTTGGTCAACACCCGCTGGTAATGTGTCTACACTTGGTCAACACCCGCTGGTAATGTGTCTATACTTGGTCAACACCCGCTGGTAATGTGTCTATACTTGGTCAACACCCGCTGGTAATGTGTCTATACTTGCTACACCTTGGTCAAAAACCGCTGGTAATGTGTCTATACTTGGTCAACACCCGCTGGTAATGTGTCTATACTTGCTACAACTTGGTCAACACCCGCTGGTAATGTCTCTATACTTGGTCAACACCCGCTGGTAATGTATCTATACTTGCTACAACTTGGTCAACACCCGCTGGTAATGTGTCTATACTTGCTACAACTTGGTCAACACCCGCTGGTAATGTGTCTATACTTGGTCAACACCCACTGGTAATGTGTCTATACTTGGTCAACACCCGCTGGTAATGTGTCTATACTTGGTCAACACCCACTGGTAATGTGTCTATACTTGGTCAACACCCGCTGGTAATGTCTCTATACTTGGTCAACACCCGCTGGTAATGTGTCTATACTTGCTAAAACTTGGTCAACACCCGCTGGTAATGTCTCTATACTTGGTCAACACTCGCTGGTAATGTGTCTATACTTGCTACACCTTGGTCAACACCCGCTGGTAATGTCTCTATACTTGGTCAACACCCGCTGGTAATGTGTCTATACTTGGTCAACACCCACTGGTAATGTGTCTATACTTGGTCAACACCCGCTGGTAATGTCTCTATACGTGCTACAACTTGGTCAACACCCGCTGGTAATGTCTCTATACTTGGTCAACACCCGCTGGTAATGTCTCTATACTTGGTCAACACCCGCTGGTAATGTGTCTATACTTGCTACACCTTGGTCAACACCCGCTGGTAATGTCTCTATACTTGGTCAACACCCGCTGGTAATGTCTCTATACTTGGTCAACACCCGCTGGTAATGTGTCTATACTTGGTCAACACCCACTGGTAATGTGTCTATACTTGGTCAACACCTGCTTGTAATGTGTCTATACTTGGTCAACACCCACTGGTAATGTGTCTATACTTGGTCAACACCCGCTGGTAATGTGTCTATAATTGGTCAACACCCACTGGTAATGTGTCTATTCTTGGTCAACACCCGCTGGTAATGTGTCAATACTTGGTCAACACCCGCTGGTAATGTGTCTATGCTTGCTACAACTTGGTCAACACCCGCTGGTAATGTGTCTATACTTGCTACACCTTAGTCAACACCCGCTGGTAATGTGTCTATACTTGGTCAACACCCGCTGGTAATGTGTCTATACTTGGTCAACACCCGCGGGTAATGTGTCTATACTTGCTACAACTTGGTCAACACCCGCTGGTAATGTGTCTATACTTGGTCAACACCCGCTGGTAATGTGTCTATACTTGGTCAACACCCGCTGGTAATGTGTCTATACTTGGTCAACACCGGCTGGTAATGTGTCTATACTTGCTACACCTTGGTCAACACCCGCTGGTAATGTCTCTATACTTGGTCAACACCCGCTGGTAATGTGTCTATACTTGGTCAACACCCGCTGGTAATGTGTCTATACTTGGTCAACACCCACTGGTAATGTGTCTATACTTGGTCAACACCCGCTGGTAATGTGTCTATACTTGGTCAACACCCGCTGGTAATATGTCTATACTTGCTACAACTTGGTCAACACCCGCTGGTAATGTCTCTATACGTGCTACAACTTGGTCAACACCCGCTGGTAATGTCTCTATACTTGGTCAACACCCGCTGGTAATGTCTCTATACTTGGTCAACACCCGCTGGTAATGTGTCTATACTTGCTACACCTTGGTCAACACCCACTGGTAATGTCTCTATACTTGGTCAACACCCGCTGGTAATGTCTCTATACTTGGTCAACACCCGCTGGTAATGTGTCTATACTTGGTCAACACCCACTGGTAATGTGTCTATACTTGGTCAACACCTGCTTGTAATGTGTCTATACTTGGTCAACACCCACTGGTAATGTGTCTATACTTGGTCAACACCCCCTGGTAATGTGTCTATTCTTGGTCAACACCCGCTGGTAATGTGTCTATACTTGGTCAACACCCGCTGGTAATGTGTCTATACTTGCTACAACTTGGTCAACACCCGCTGGTAATGTGTCTATACTTGCTACACCTTAGTCAACACCCGCTGGTAATGTGTCTATACTTGGTCAACACCCGCTGGTAATGTGTCTATACTTGGCCAACACCCACTGGTAATGTGTCTATTCTTGGTCAACACCCGCTGGTAATGTGTCTATACTTGGTCAACACCCGCTGGTAATGTGTCTATACTTGCTACAACTTGGTCAACACCCGCTGGTAATGTGTCTATACTTGCTACACCTTAGTCAACACCCGCTGGTAATGTGTCTATACTTGGTCAACACCCGCTGGTAATGTGTCTATACTTGGTTAACACCCGCTGGTAATGTGTCTATACTTGGTCAACACCCGCGGGTAATGTGTCTATACTTGCTACAACTTGGTCAACACCCGCTGGTAATGTGTCTATACTTGGTCAACACCCGCTGGTAATGTGTCTATACTTGGTCAACACCCGCTGGTAATGTGTCTATACTTGCTACACCTTGGTCAACACCCGCTGGTAATGTCTCTATACTTGGTCAAAAACCGCTGGTAATGTGTCTATACTTGGTCAACACCCGCTGGTAATGTGTCTATACTTGCTACAACTTGGTCAACACCCGCTGGTAATGTCTCTATACTTGGTCAACACCCGCTGGTAATGTATCTATACTTGCTACAACTTGGTCAACACCCGCTGGTAATGTGTCTATACTTGCTACAACTTGGTCAACACCCGCTGGTAATGTGTCTATACTTGGTCAACACCCGGTGGTAATGTGTCTATACTTGGTCAACACCCGCTGGTAATGTGTCTATACTTGGTCAACACCCACTGGTAATGTGTCTATACTTGGTCAACACCCGCTGGTAATGTCTCTATACTTGGTCAACACCCGCTGGTAATGTGTCTATACTTGCTAAAACTTGGTCAACACCCGCTGGTAATGTCTCTATACTTGGTCAACACTCGCTGGTAATGTGTCTATACTTGCTACACCTTGGTCAACACCCGCTGGTAATGTCTCTATACTTGGTCAACACCCGCTGGTAATGTGTCTATACTTGGTCAACACCCACTGGTAATGTGTCTATACTTGGTCAACACCCGCTGGTAATGTCTCTATACGTGCTATAACTTGGTCAACACCCGCTGGTAATGTCTCTAAACTTGGTCAACACCCGCTGGTAATGTCTCTATACTTGGTCAACACCCGCTGGTAATGTGTCTATACTTGCTACACCTTGGTCAACACCCGCTGGTAATGTCTCTATACTTGGTCAACACCCGCTGGTAATGTCTCTATACTTGGTCAACACCCGCTGGTAATGTGTCTATACTTGGTCAACACCCACTGGTAATGTGTCTATACTTGGTCAACACCTGCTTGTAATGTGTCTATACTTGGTCAACACCCACTGGTAATGTGTCTATACTTGGTCAACACCCGCTGGTAATGTGTCTATAATTGGTCAACACCCACTGGTAATGTGTCTATTCTTGGTCAACACCCGCTGGTAATGTGTCAATACTTGGTCAACACCCGCTGGTAATATGTCTATACTTGCTACAACTTGGTCAACACCCGCTGGTAATGTCTCTATACGTGCTACAACTTGGTCAACACCCGCTGGTAATGTCTCTATACTTGGTCAACACCCGCTGGTAATGTCTCTATACTTGGTCAACACCCGCTGGTAATGTGTCTATACTTGCTACACCTTGGTCAACACCCACTGGTAATGTCTCTATACTTGGTCAACACCCGCTGGTAATGTCTCTATACTTGGTCAACACCCGCTGGTAATGTGTCTATACTTGGTCAACACCCACTGGTAATGTGTCTATACTTGGTCAACACCTGCTTGTAATGTGTCTATACTTGGTCAACACCCACTGGTAATGTGTCTATACTTGGTCAACACCCCCTGGTAATGTGTCTATTCTTGGTCAACACCCGCTGGTAATGTGTCTATACTTGGTCAACACCCGCTGGTAATGTGTCTATACTTGCTACAACTTGGTCAACACCCGCTGGTAATGTGTCTATACTTGCTACACCTTAGTCAACACCCGCTGGTAATGTGTCTATACTTGGTCAACACCCGCTGGTAATGTGTCTATACTTGGCCAACACCCACTGGTAATGTGTCTATTCTTGGTCAACACCCGCTGGTAATGTGTCTATACTTGGTCAACACCCGCTGGTAATGTGTCTATACTTGCTACAACTTGGTCAACACCCGCTGGTAATGTGTCTATACTTGCTACACCTTAGTCAACACCCGCTGGTAATGTGTCTATACTTGGTCAACACCCGCTGGTAATGTGTCTATACTTGGTTAACACCCGCTGGTAATGTGTCTATACTTGGTCAACACCCGCGGGTAATGTGTCTATACTTGCTACAACTTGGTCAACACCCGCTGGTAATGTGTCTATACTTGGTCAACACCCGCTGGTAATGTGTCTATACTTGGTCAACACCCGCTGGTAATGTGTCTATACTTGCTACACCTTGGTCAACACCCGCTGGTAATGTCTCTATACTTGGTCAAAAACCGCTGGTAATGTGTCTATACTTGGTCAACACCCGCTGGTAATGTGTCTATACTTGCTACAACTTGGTCAACACCCGCTGGTAATGTCTCTATACTTGGTCAACACCCGCTGGTAATGTATCTATACTTGCTACAACTTGGTCAACACCCGCTGGTAATGTGTCTATACTTGCTACAACTTGGTCAACACCCGCTGGTAATGTGTCTATACTTGGTCAACACCCGGTGGTAATGTGTCTATACTTGGTCAACACCCGCTGGTAATGTGTCTATACTTGGTCAACACCCACTGGTAATGTGTCTATACTTGGTCAACACCCGCTGGTAATGTCTCTATACTTGGTCAACACCCGCTGGTAATGTGTCTATACTTGCTAAAACTTGGTCAACACCCGCTGGTAATGTCTCTATACTTGGTCAACACTCGCTGGTAATGTGTCTATACTTGCTACACCTTGGTCAACACCCGCTGGTAATGTCTCTATACTTGGTCAACACCCGCTGGTAATGTGTCTATACTTGGTCAACACCCACTGGTAATGTGTCTATACTTGGTCAACACCCGCTGGTAATGTCTCTATACGTGCTATAACTTGGTCAACACCCGCTGGTAATGTCTCTAAACTTGGTCAACACCCGCTGGTAATGTCTCTATACTTGGTCAACACCCGCTGGTAATGTGTCTATACTTGCTACACCTTGGTCAACACCCGCTGGTAATGTCTCTATACTTGGTCAACACCCGCTGGTAATGTCTCTATACTTGGTCAACACCCGCTGGTAATGTGTCTATACTTGGTCAACACCCACTGGTAATGTGTCTATACTTGGTCAACACCTGCTTGTAATGTGTCTATACTTGGTCAACACCCACTGGTAATGTGTCTATACTTGGTCAACACCCGCTGGTAATGTGTCTATAATTGGTCAACACCCACTGGTAATGTGTCTATTCTTGGTCAACACCCGCTGGTAATGTGTCAATACTTGGTCAACACCCGCTGGTAATGTGTCTATACTTGCTACAACTTGGTCAACACCCGCTGGTAATGTGTCTATACTTGCTACACCTTAGTCAACACCCGCTGGTAATGTGTCTATACTTGGTCAACACCCGCTGGTAATGTGTCTATACTTGGTCAACACCCGCGGGTAATGTGTCTATACTTGCTACAACTTGGTCAACACCCGCTGGTAATGTGTCTATACTTGGTCAACACCCGCTGGTAATGTGTCTATACTTGGTCAACACCCGCTGGTAATGTGTCTATACTTGGTCAACACCCGCTGGTAATGTGTCTATACTTGCTACACCTTGGTCAACACCCGCTGGTAATGTCTCTATACTTGGTCAACACCCGCTGGTAATGTGTCTATACATGGTCAACACCCGCTGGTAATGTGTCTATACTTGGTACAACTTGGTCAACACCCGCTGGTAATGTCTCTATACTTGGTCAACACCCGTTGGTAATGTATCTATACTTGCTACAACTTGGTCAACACCCGCTGGTAATGTGTCTATACTTGCTACAACTTGGTCAACACCCGCTGGTAATGTGTCTATACTTGGTTAACACCCGCTGGTAATGTGTCTATACATGGTCAACACCCACTGGTAATGTGTCTATACTTGGTCAACACCCACTGGTAATGTGTCTATACTTGGTCAACACCCGCTGGTAATGTCTCTATACTTGGTCAACACCCGCTGGTAATGTGTCTATACTTGCTAAAACTTGGTGAACACCCGCTGGTAATGTGTCTATACTTGGTCAACACCCGCTGGTAATGTGTCTATACTTGGTCAACACCCACTGGGAATGTGTCTATACTTGGTCAACACCCGCTGGTAATGTCTCTATACGTGCTACAACTTGGTCAACACCCGCTGGTAATGTCTCTATACTTGGTCAACACCCGCTGGTAATGTCTCTATACTTGGTCAACACACGCTGGTAATGTCTCTATACTTGGTCAACACCCGCTGGTAATGTGTCTATACTTGCTACACCTTGGTCAAGACCCGCTGGTAATGTGTCTATACTTGGTCAACACCCGCTGGTAATGTCTCTATACTCCTTCAACACCCGCTGGTAATGTGTCTATACTTGGTCAACACCCGCTGGTAATGTGTCTATACTTGGTCAACACCCACTGGTAATGTGTCTATACTTGGTCAACACCCGCTGGTAATGTGTCTATACTTGGTCAACACCCACTGGTAATGTGTCTATACTTGGTCAACACCCCCTGGTAATGTGTCTATACTTGGTCAACACCCACTGGTAATGTGTCTATACTTGGTCAACACCCGCTGGTAATGTGTCTATACTTGCTACACCTTGGTCAACACCCGCTGGTAATGTGTCTATACCTGCTACACCTTAGTCAACACACGCTGGTAATGTGTCTATACTTGGTCAACACCCGCTGGTAATGTGTCTATACTTCCTACAACTTGGTCAACACCCGCTGGTAATGTCTCTATACTTGGTCAACACACGCTGGTAAAGTGTCTATACTTGCTACACCTTGGTCAACACCCGCTGGTAATGTCTCTATACTTGGTCAACACCCGCTGGTAATGTGTCTATACTTGGTCAACACCCGCTGGTAATGTGTCTATACTTGGTCAACACCCGCTGGTAATATGTCTATACTTGCTACAACTTGGTCAACACCCGCTGGTAATGTCTCTATACGTGCTACAACTTGGTCAACACCCGCTGGTAATGTCTCTATACTTGGTCAACACCCGCTGGTAATGTCTCTATACTTGGTCAACACCCGCTGGTAATGTCTCTATACTTGGTCAACACCCGCTGGTAATGTGTCTATACTTGGTCAACACCCACTGGTAATGTGTCTATACTTGGTCAACACCTGCTTGTAATGTGTCTATACTTGGTCAACACCCACTGGTAATGTGTCTATACTTGGTCAACACCCCCTGGTAATGTGTCTATTCTTGGTCAACACCCGCTGGTAATGTGTCTATACTTGGTCAACACCCGCTGGTAATGTGTCTATACTTGCTACAACTTGGTCAACACCCGCTGGTAATGTGTCTATACTTGCTACACCTTAGTCAACACCCGCTGGTAATGTGTCTATACTTGGTCAACACCCGCTGGTAATGTGTCTATACTTGGCCAACACCCACTGGTAATGTGTCTATTCTTGGTCAACACCCGCTGGTAATGTGTCTATACTTGGTCAACACCCGCTGGTAATGTGTCTATACTTGCTACAACTTGGTCAACACCCGCTGGTAATGTGTCTATACTTGCTACACCTTAGTCAACACCCGCTGGTAATGTGTCTATACTTGGTCAACACCCGCTGGTAATGTGTCTATACTTGGTTAACACCCGCTGGTAATGTGTCTATACTTGGTCAACACCCGCGGGTAATGTGTCTATACTTGCTACAACTTGGTCAACACCCGCTGGTAATGTGTCTATACTTGGTCAACACCCGCTGGTAATGTGTCTATACTTGGTCAACACCCGCTGGTAATGTGTCTATACTTGCTACACCTTGGTCAACACCCGATGGTAATGTCTCTATACTTGGTCAAAAACCGCTGGTAATGTGTCTATACTTGGTCAACACCCGCTGGTAATGTGTCTATACTTGCTACAACTTGGTCAACACCCGCTGGTAATGTCTCTATACTTGGTCAACACCCGCTGGTAATGTATCTATACTTGCTACAACTTGGTCAACACCCGCTGGTAATGTGTCTATACTTGCTACAACTTGGTCAACACCCGCTGGTAATGTGTCTATACTTGGTCAACACCCGGTGGTAATGTGTCTATACTTGGTCAACACCCGCTGGTAATGTGTCTATACTTGGTCAACACCCACTGGTAATGTGTCTATACTTGGTCAACACCCGCTGGTAATGTCTCTATACTTGGTCAACACCCGCTGGTAATGTGTCTATACTTGCTAAAACTTGGTCAACACCCGCTGGTAATGTCTCTATACTTGGTCAACACTCGCTGGTAATGTGTCTATACTTGCTACACCTTGGTCAACACCCGCTGGTAATGTCTCTATACTTGGTCAACACCCGCTGGTAATGTGTCTATACTTGGTCAACACCCACTGGTAATGTGTCTATACTTGGTCAACACCCGCTGGTAATGTCTCTATACGTGCTATAACTTGGTCAACACCCGCTGGTAATGTCTCTAAACTTGGTCAACACCCGCTGGTAATGTCTCTATACTTGGTCAACACCCGCTGGTAATGTGTCTATACTTGCTACACCTTGGTCAACACCCGCTGGTAATGTCTCTATACTTGGTCAACACCCGCTGGTAATGTCTCTATACTTGGTCAACACCCGCTGGTAATGTGTCTATACTTGGTCAACACCCACTGGTAATGTGTCTATACTTGGTCAACACCTGCTTGTAATGTGTCTATACTTGGTCAACACCCACTGGTAATGTGTCTATACTTGGTCAACACCCGCTGGTAATGTGTCTATAATTGGTCAACACCCACTGGTAATGTGTCTATTCTTGGTCAACACCCGCTGGTAATGTGTCAATACTTGGTCAACACCCGCTGGTAATGTGTCTATACTTGCTACAACTTGGTCAACACCCGCTGGTAATGTGTCTATACTTGCTACACCTTAGTCAACACCCGCTGGTAATGTGTCTATACTTGGTCAACACCCGCTGGTAATGTGTCTATACTTGGTCAACACCCGCGGGTAATGTGTCTATACTTGCTACAACTTGGTCAACACCCGCTGGTAATGTGTCTATACTTGGTCAACACCCGCTGGTAATGTGTCTATACTTGGTCAACACCCGCTGGTAATGTGTCTATACTTGGTCAACACCCGCTGGTAATGTGTCTATACTTGCTACACCTTGGTCAACACCCGCTGGTAATGTCTCTATACTTGGTCAACACCCGCTGGTAATGTGTCTATACTTGGTCAACACCCGCTGGTAATGTGTCTATACTTGGTACAACTTGGTCAACACCCGCTGGTAATGTCTCTATACTTGGTCAACACCCGTTGGTAATGTATCTATACTTGCTACAACTTGGTCAACACCCGCTGGTAATGTGTCTATACTTGCTACAACTTGGTCAACACCCGCTGGTAATGTGTCTATACTTGGTTAACACCCGCTGGTAATGTGTCTATACATGGTCAACACCCACTGGTAATGTGTCTATACTTGGTCAACACCCACTGGTAATGTGTCTATACTTGGTCAACACCCGCTGGTAATGTCTCTATACTTGGTCAACACCCGCTGGTAATGTGTCTATACTTGCTAAAACTTGGTGAACACCCGCTGGTAATGTCTCTATACTTGGTCAACACCCGCTGGTAATGTGTCTATACTTGGTCAACACCCGCTGGTAATGTGTCTATACTTGCTACAACTTGGTCAACACCCGCTGGTAATGTCTCTATACTTGGTCATAACCCGCTGGTAATGTATCTATACTTGCTACAACTTGGTCAACACCCGCTGGTAATGTGTCTATACTTGCTACAACTTGGTCAACACCCGCTGGTAATGTGTCTATACTTGGTCAACACCCACTGGTAATGTGTCTATACTTGGTCAACACCCGCTGGTAATGTGTCTATAATTGGTCAACACCCACTGGTAATGTGTCTATTCTTGGTCAACACCCGCTGGTAATGTGTCTATACTTGGTCAACACCCGCTGGTAATGTGTCTATACTTGCTACAACTTGGTCAACACCCGCTGGTAATGTGTCTATACTTGCTACACCTTAGTCAACACCCGCTGGTAATGTGTCTATACTTGGTCAACACCCGCTGGTAATGTGTCTATACTTGGTCAACACCCGCTGGTAATGTGTCTATACTTGGTCAACACCCGCTGGTAATGTGTCTATACTTGCTACAACTTGGTCAACACCCGCTGGTAATGTGTCTATACTTGGTCAACACCCGCTGGTAATGTGTCTATACTTGGTCAACACCCGCTGGTAATGTGTCTATACTTGGTCAACACCCGCTGGTAATGTGTCTATACTTGGTACAACTTGGTCAACACCCGCTGGTAATGTCTCTATACTTGGTCAACACCCGCTGGTAATGTATCTATACTTGCTACAACTTGGTCAACACCCGCTGGTAATTTGTCTATACTTGCTACAACTTGGTCAACACCCGCTGGTAATGTGTCTATACTTGGTTAACACCCGCTGGTAATGTGTCTATACTTGGTCAACACCCGCTGGTAATGTGTCTATACTTGGTCAACACCCACTGGTAATGTGTCTATACTTGGTCAACACCCGCTGGTAATGTCTCTATACTTGGTCAACACCCGCTGGTAATGTGTCTATACTTGCTAAAACTTGGTGAACACCCGCTGGTAATGTCTCTATACTTGGTCAACACTCGCTGGTAATGTGTCTATACTTGCTACACCTTGGTCTACACCCGCTGGTAATGTCTCTATACTTGGTCAACACCCGCTGGTAATGTGTCTATCCATGGTCAACACCCACTGGTAATGTGTCTATACTTGGTCAACACCCGCTGGTAATGTGTCTATACTTGCTACAACTTGGTCAACACCCGCTGGTAATGTGTCTATACTTGCTACACCTTGGTCAACACCCGCTGGTAATGTGTCTATACCTGCTACACCTTAGTCAACACCCGCTGGTAATGTGTCTATACTTGGTCAACACCCGCTGGTAATGTGTCTATACTTCCTACAACTTGGTCAACACCCGCTGGTAATGTCTCTATACTTGGTCAACACACGCTGGTAAAGTGTCTATACTTGCTACACCTTGGTCAACACCCGCTGGTAATGTCTCTATACTTGGTCAACACACACCCGCTGGTAATGTGTCTATACTTGGTCAACACCCGCTGGTAATGTGTCTATACTTGGTCAACACCCACTGGTAATGTGTCTATACTTGGTCAACACCCGCTGGTAATGTGTCTATACTTGGTCAACACCCGCTGGTAATGTCTCTATACTTGGTCAACACCCGCTGGTAATGTCTCTATACTTGGTCAACACCCGCTGGTAATGTCTCTATACTTGGTCAACACCCGCTGGTAATGTGTCTATACTTGCTACACCTTGGTCAACACCCGCTGGTAATGTCTCTATACTTGGTCAACACCCGCTGGTAATGTCTCTATACTTGGTCAACACCCGCTGGTAATGTGTCTATACTTGGTCAACACCCACTGGTAATGTGTCTATACTTGGTCAACACCTGCTTGTAATGTGTCTATACTTGGTCAACACCCACTGGTAATGTGTCTATACTTGGTCAACACCCGCTGGTAATGTGTCTATACTTGGTCAACACCCACTGGTAATGTGTCTATACTTGGTCAACACCCGCTGGTAATGTGTCTATACTTGGTCAACACCCGCTGGTAATGTGTCTATACTTGCTACAACTTGGTCAACACCCGCTGGTAATGTGTCTATACTTGGTCAACACCCGCTGGTAATGTGTCTATACTTGGTCAACACCCGCTGGTAATGTGTCTATACTTGGTCAACATCCGCGGGTAATGTGTCTATACTTGCTACAACTTGGTCAACACCCGCTGGTAATGTGTCTATACTTGGTCATAACCCGCTGGTAATGTATCTATACTTGGTCAACACCCGCTGGTAATGTGTCTATACTTGGTCAACACCCGCTGGTAATGTGTCTATACTTGCTACAACTTGGTCAACACCCGCTGGTAATGTGTCTATACTTGGTCAACAACCGCTGGTAATGTGTCTATACTTGCTACACCTTGGTCAAAACCCGCTGGTAATGTCTCTATACTTGGTCAACACCCGCAAGTAATGTGTCTATACTTGCTACAACTTGGTCAACACCCGCTGGTAATGTCTCTATACTTGGTCAACACCCGCTGGTAATGTATCTATACTTGCTACAACTTGGTCAACACCCGCTGGTAATGTGTCTATACTTGCTACAACTTGGTCAACACCCACTGGTAATGTGTCTATACTTGGTCAACACCCGCTGGTAATGTGTCTATACTTGGTCAACACCCGCTGGTAATGTGTCTATACTTGGTCAACACCCACTGGTAATGTGTCTATACTTGGTCAACACCCGCTGGTAATGTCTCTATACTTGGTCAACACCCGCTGGTAATGTGTCTATACTTGGTCAACACCCGCTGGTAATGTGTCTATACTTGGTCAACACCCGCTGGTAATGTCTCTATACTTGCTAAAACTTGGTCAACACCCGCTGGTAATGTCTCTATACTTGGTCAACACCCGCGGGTAATGTGTCTATACTTGCTACAACTTGGTCAACACGCGCTGGTAATGTGTCTATACTTGGTCAACACCCGCTGGTAATGTGTCTATACTTGGTCAACACCCGCTGGAAATGTGTCTATACTTGGTCAACACCCGCTGGTAATGTATCTATACTTGCTACAACTTGGTCAACACCCGCTGGTAATGTTTCCATACTTGGTCAACACCCGCTGGTAATGTGTCTATACTTGCTACAACTTGGTCAACACCCGCGGGTAATGTGTCTATACTTGCTACAACTTGGTCAACACCCGGTGGTAATGTGTCTATACTTGGTCAACACCCGCTGGTAATGTGTCTATACTTGGTCAACACCCACTGGTAATGTGTCTATACTTGGTCAACACCCGCTGGTAATGTCTCTATACGTGCTACAACTTGGTCAACACCCGCTGGTAATGTCTCTATACTTGGTCAACACCCGCTGGTAATGTCTCTATACTTGGTCAACACCCGCTGGTAATGTCTCTATACTTGGTCAACACCCGCTGGTAATGTCTCTATACTTGGTCAACACCCGCTGGTAATGTGTCTATACTTGCTACACCTTGGTCAACACCCGCTGGTAATGTCTCTATACTTGGTCAACACCCGCTGGTAATGTCTCTATACTTGGTCAACACCCGCTGGTAATGTGTCTATACTTGGTCAACACCCACTGGTAATGTGTCTATACTTGGTCAACACCTGCTTGTAATGTGTCTATACTTGGTCAACACCCACTGGTAATGTGTCTATACTTGGTCAATACCCACTGGTAATGTGTCTAAACTTAGTCAACACCCGCAGGTAATGTCTCTATACTTGGTCAACACCCGCTGGTAATGTCTCTATACTTGGTCAACACCCGCTGGTAATGTGTCTATACTTGCTACACCTTGGTCAACACCCGCTGGTAATGTCTCTATACTTGGTCAACACCCGCTGGTAATGTGTCTATATGTGGTCAACACCCACTGGTAATGTGTCTATACTTGGTCAACACCGCTGGTAATGTCTCTATACGCGCTACAACTTGGTCAACACCCGCTGGTAATGTCTCTATACTTGGTCAACACCCGCTGGTAATGTCTCTATACTTGGTCAACACCCGCTGGTAATGTGTCTATACTTGCTACACCTTGGTCAACACCCGCTGGTAATGTCTCTATACTTGGTCAACACCCGCTGGTAATGTCTCTATACTTGGTCAACACCCGCTGGTAATGTGTCTATACTTGGTCAACACCCACTGGTAATGTGTCTATACTTGGTCAACACCTGCTTGTAATGTGTCTATACTTGGTCAACACCCACTGGTAATGTGTCTATACTTGGTCAACACCCGCTGGTAATGTGTCTATACTTGGTCAACACCCGCTGGTAATGTGTCTATACTTGATACAACTTGGTCAACACCCGCTGGTAATGTGTCTATACTTGCTACACCTTAGTCAACACCCGCTGGTAATGTGTCTATACTTGCTACACCTTAGTCAACACCCGCTGGTAATGTGTCTATACTTGGTCAACACCCGCTGGTAATGTGTCTATACTTGGTCAACACCCGCTGGTAATGTGTCTATACTTGGTCAACACCCGCTGGTAATGTGTCTATACTTGCTACAACTTGGTCAACACCCGCTGGTAATGTGTCTATACTTGGTCAACACCCGCTGGTAATGTGTCTATACTTGGTCAACACCCGCTGGTAATGTGTCTATACTTGGTCAACACCCGCTGGTAATGTGTCTATACTTGCTACACCTTGGTCAACACCCGCTGGTAATGTCTCTATACTTGGTCAACACCCGCTGGTAATGTGTCTATACTTGGTCAACACCCGCTGGTAATGTGTCTATACTTGGTACAACTTGGTCAACACCCGCTGGTAATGTCTCTATACTTGGTCAACACCCGCTGGTAATGTATCTATACTTGCTACAACTTGGTCAACACCCGCTGGTAATGTGTCTATACTTGCTACAACTTGGTCAACACCCGCTGGTAATGTGTCTATACTTGGTTAACACCCGCTGGTAATGTGTCTATACTTGGTCAACACCCGCTGGTAATGTGTCTATACTTGGTCAACACCCACTGGTAATGTGTCTATACTTGGTCAACACCCGCTGGTAATGTCTCTATACTTGGTCAACACCCGCTGGTAATGTGTCTATACTTGCTAAAACTTGGTGAACACCCGCTGGTAATGTCTCTATACTTGGTCAACACTCGCTGGTAATGTGTCTATACTTGCTACACCTTGGTCTACACCCGCTGGTAATGTCTCTATACTTGGTCAACACCCGCTGGTAATGTGTCTATCCATGGTCAACACCCACTGGTAATGTGTCTATACTTGGTCAACACCCGCTGGTAATGTGTCTATACTTGCTACAACTTGGTCAACACCCGCTGGTAATGTGTCTATACTTGCTACACCTTGGTCAACACCCGCTGGTAATGTGTCTATACCTGCTACACCTTAGTCAACACCCGCTGGTAATGTGTCTATACTTGGTCAACACCCGCTGGTAATGTGTCTATACTTCCTACAACTTGGTCAACACCCGCTGGTAATGTCTCTATACTTGGTCAACACACGCTGGTAAAGTGTCTATACTTGCTACACCTTGGTCAACACCCGCTGGTAATGTCTCTATACTTGGTCAACACCCGCTGGTAATGTGTCTATACTTGGTCAACACCCGCTGGTAATGTGTCTATACTTGGTCAACACCCACTGGTAATGTGTCTATACTTGGTCAACACCCGCTGGTAATGTGTCTATACTTGGTCAACACCCGCTGGTAATATGTCTATACTTGCTACAACTTGGTCAACACTCGCTGATAATGTCTCTATACGTGCTACAACTTGGTCAACACCCGCTGGTAATGTCTCTATACTTGGTCAACACCCGCTGGTAATGTCTCTATACTTGGTCAACACCCGCTGGTAATGTGTCTATACTTGCTACACCTTGGTCAACACCCGCTGGTAATGTCTCTATACTTGGTCAACACCCGCTGGTAATGTCTCTATACTTGGTCAACACCCGCTGGTAATGTGTCTATACTTGGTCAACACCCACTGGTAATGTGTCTATACTTGGTCAACACCTGCTTGTAATGTGTCTATACTTGGTCAACACCCACTGGTAATGTGTCTATACTTGGTCAACACCCGCTGGTAATGTGTCTATACTTGGTCAACACCCACTGGTAATGTGTCTATACTTGGTCAACACCCGCTGGTAATGTGTCTATACTTGGTCAACACCCGCTGGTAATGTGTCTATACTTGCTACAACTTGGTCAACACCCGCTGGTAATGTGTCTATACTTGGTCAACACCCGCTGGTAATGTGTCTATACTTGGTCAACACCCGCTGGTAATGTGTCTATACTTGGTCAACATCCGCGGGTAATGTTTCTATACTTGCTACAACTTGGTCAACACCCGCTGGTAATGTGTCTATACTTGGTCATAACCCGCTGGTAATGTATCTATACTTGGTCAACACCCGCTGGTAATGTGTCTATACTTGGTCAACACCCGCTGGTAATGTGTCTATACTTGCTACAACTTGGTCAACACCCGCTGGTAATGTGTCTATACTTGGTCAACAACCGCTGGTAATGTGTCTATACTTGCTACACCTTGGTCAAAACCCGCTGGTAATGTCTCTATACTTGGTCAACACCCGCAAGTAATGTGTCTATACTTGCTACAACTTGGTCAACACCCGCTGGTAATGTCTCTATACTTGGTCAACACCCGCTGGTAATGTATCTATACTTGCTACAACTTGGTCAACACCCGCTGGTAATGTGTCTATACTTGCTACAACTTGGTCAACACCCACTGGTAATGTGTCTATACTTGGTCAACACCCGCTGGTAATGTGTCTATACTTGGTCAACACCCGCTGGTAATGTGTCTATACTTGTTCAACACCCACTGGTAATGTGTCTATACTTGGTCAACACCCGCTGGTAATGTCTCTATACTTGGTCAACACCCGCTGGTAATGTGTCTATACTTGGTCAACACCCGCTGGTAATGTGTCTATACTTGGTCAACACCCGCTGGTAATGTCTCTATACTTGCTAAAACTTGGTCAACACCCGCTGGTAATGTCTCTATACTTGGTCAACACCCGCGGGTAATGTGTCTATACTTGCTACAACTTGGTCAACACGCGCTGGTAATGTGTCTATACTTGGTCAACACCCGCTGGTAATGTGTCTATACTTGGTCAACACCCGCTGGTAATGTGTCTATACTTGGTCAACACCCGCTGGTAATGTATCTATACTTGCTACAACTTGGTCAACACCCGCTGGTAATGTTTCTATACTTGGTCAACACCCGCTGGTAATGTGTCTATACTTGCTACAACTTGGTCAACACCCGCGGGTAATGTGTCTATACTTGCTACAACTTGGTCAACACCCGGTGGTAATGTGTCTATACTTGGTCAACACCCGCTGGTAATGTGTCTATACTTGGTCAACACCCACTGGTAATGTGTCTATACTTGGTCAACACCCGCTGGTAATGTCTCTATACGTGCTACAACTTGGTCAACACCCGCTGGTAATGTCTCTATACTTGGTCAACACCAGCTGGTAATGTCTCTATACTTGGTCAACACCCGCTGGTAATGTCTCTATACTTGGTCAACACCCTCTGGTAATGTCTCTATACTTGGTCAACACCCGCTGGTAATGTGTCTATACTTGCTACACCTTGGTCAACACCCGCTGGTAATGTCTCTATACTTGGTCAACACCCGCTGGTAATGTCTCTATACTTGGTCAACACCCGCTGGTAATGTGTCTATACTTGGTCAACACCCACTGGTAATGTGTCTATACTTGGTCAACACCTGCTTGTAATGTGTCTATACTTGGTCAACACCCACTGGTAATGTGTCTATACTTGGTCAATACCCACTGGTAATGTGTCTAAACTTAGTCAACACCCGCAGGTAATGTCTCTATACTTGGTCAACACCCGCTGGTAATGTCTCTATACTTGGTCAACACCCGCTGGTAATGTGTCTATACTTGCTACACCTTGGTCAACACCCGCTGGTAATGTCTCTATACTTGGTCAACACCCGCTGGTAATGTGTCTATATGTGGTCAACACCCACTGGTAATGTGTCTATACTTGGTCAACACCGCTGGTAATGTCTCTATACGCGCTACAACTTGGTCAACACCCGCTGGTAATGTCTCTATACTTGGTCAACACCCGCTGGTAATGTCTCTATACTTGGTCAACACCCGCTGGTAATGTGTCTATACTTGCTACACCTTGGTCAACACCCGCTGGTAATGTCTCTATACTTGGTCAACACCCGCTGGTAATGTCTCTATACTTGGTCAACACCCGCTGGTAATGTGTCTATACTTGGTCAACACCCACTGGTAATGTGTCTATACTTGGTCAACACCTGCTTGTAATGTGTCTATACTTGGTTAACACCCACTGGTAATGTGTCTATACTTGGTCAACACCCGCTGGTAATGTGTCTATACTTGGTCAACACCCGCTGGTAATGTGTCTATACTTGATACAACTTGGTCAACACCCGCTGGTAATGTGTCTATACTTGCTACACCTTAGTCAACACCCGCTGGTAATGTGTCTATACTTGCTACACCTTAGTCAACACCCGCTGGTAATGTGTCTATACTTGGTCAACACCCGCTGGTAATGTGTCTATACTTGGTCAACACCCGCTGGTAATGTGTCTATACTTGGTCAACACCCGCTGGTAATGTGTCTATACTTGCTACAACTTGGTCAACACCCGCTGGTAATGTGTCTATACTTGCTACAACTTGGTCAACACCCGCTGGTAATGTGTCTATACTTGGTTAACACCCGCTGGTAATGTGTCTATACTTGGTCAACACCCGCTGGTAATGTGTCTATACTTGGTCAACACCCACTGGTAATGTGTCTATACTTGGTCAACACCCGCTGGTAATGTGTCTATACTTGCTAAAACTTGGTGAACACCCGCTGGTAATGTCTCTATACTTGGTCAACACTCGCTGGTAATGTGTCTATACTTGCTACACCTTGGTCTACACCCGCTGGTAATGTCTCTATACTTGGTCAACACCCGCTGGTAATGTGTCTATACATGGTCAACACCCACTGGTAATGTGTCTATACTTGGTCAACACCCCCTGGTAATGTGTCTATACTTGGTCAACACCCACTGGTAATGTGTCTATACTTGGTCAACACCCGCTGGTAATGTGTCTATACTTGCTACAACTTGGTCAACACCCGCTGGTAATGTGTCTATACTTGCTACACCTTGGTCAACACCCGCTGGTAATGTGTCTATACCTGCTACACCTTAGTCAACACCCGCTGGTAATGTGTCTATACTTGGTCAACACCCGCTGGTAATGTGTCTATAGTTGCTACACCTTGGTCAACACCCGCTGGTAATGTGTCTATACCTGCTACACCTTAGTCAACACCCGCTGGTAATGTCTCTATACTTGGTCAACACCCGCTGGTAATGTGTCTATACATGGTCAACACCCACTGGTAATGTGTCTATACTTGGTCAACACCCGCTGGTAATGTGTCTATACTTGGTCAACACCCACTGGTAATGTGTCTATACTTGGTCAACACCCGCTGGTAATGTGTCTATACTTGCTACAACTTGGTCAACACCCGCTGGTAATGTGTCTATACTTCCTACAACTTGGTCAACACCCGCTGGTAATGTCTCTATACTTGGTCAACACACGCTGGTAAAGTGTCTATACTTGCTACACCTTGGTCAACACCCCCTGGTAATGTCTCTATACTTGGTCAACACCCGCTGGTAATGTGTCTATACTTGGTCAACACCCGCTGGTAATGTGTCTATACTTGGTCAACACCCACTGGTAATGTGTCTATACTTGGTCAACACCCGCTGATAATGTGTCTATACTTGGTCAACACCCGCTGGTAATATGTCTATACTTGCTACAACTTGGTCAACACCCGCTGGTAATGTCTCTATACGTGCTACAACTTGGTCAACACCCGCTGGTAATGTCTCTATACTTGGTCAACACCCGCTGGTAATGTGTCTATACTTGGTCAACACCCGCTGGTAATGTGTCCATACTTGCTACACCTTGGTCAAAACCCGCTGGTAATGTCTCTATACTTGGTCAACACCCGCTGGTAATGTCTCTATACTTGGTCAACACCCGCTGGTAATGTGTCTATACTTGGTCAATACCCACTGGTAATGTGTCTAAACTTAGTCAACACCCGCAGGTAATGTCTCTATACTTGGTCAACACCCGCTGGTAATGTCTCTATACTTGGTCAACACCCGCTGGTAATGTGTCTATACTTGCTACACCTTGGTCAACACCCGCTGGTAATGTCTCTATACTTGGTCAACACCCGCTGGTAATGTGTCTATATGTGGTCAACACCCACTGGTAATGTGTCTATACTTGGTCAACACCCGCTGGTAATGTCTCTATACGTGCTACAACTTGGTCAACACCCGCTGGTAATGTCTCTATACTTGGTCAACACCCGCTGGTAATGTCTCTATACTTGGTCAACACCCGCTGGTAATGTGTCTATACTTGCTACACCTTGGTCAACACCCGCTGGTAATGTCTCTATACTTGGTCAACACCCGCTGGTAATGTCTCTATACTTGGTCAACACCCGCTGGTAATGTGTCTATACTTGGTCAACACCCACTGGTAATGTGTCTATACTTGGTCAACACCTGCTTGTAATGTGTCTATACTTGGTCAACACCCACTGGTAATGTGTCTATACTTGGTCAACACCCGCTGGTAATGTGTCTATAATTGGTCAACACCCACTGGTAATGTGTCTATTCTTGGTCAACACCCGCTGGTAATGTGTCTATACTTGGTCAACACCCGCTGGTAATGTGTCTATACTTGCTACAACTTGGTCAACACCCGCTGGTAATGTGTCTATACTTGCTACACCTTAGTCAACACCCGCTGGTAATGTGTCTATACTTGGTCAACACCCGCTGTTAATGTGTCTATACTTGGTCAACACCCGCTGGTAATGTGTCTATACTTGGTCAACACCCGCTGGTAATGTGTCTATACTTGCTACAACTTGGTCAACACCCGCTGGTAATGTGTCTATACTTGGTCAACACCCGCTGGTAATGTGTCTATACTTGGTCAACACCCGCTGGTAATGTGTCTATACTTGGTCAACACCCACTGGTAATGTGTCTATACTTGCTACACCTTGGTCAACACCCGCTGGTAATGTCTCTATACTTGGTCAACACCCGCTGGTAATGTGTCTATACTTGGTCAACACCCGCTGGTAATGTGTCTATACTTGGTACAACTTGGTCAACACCCGCTGGTAATGTCTCTATACTTGGTCAACACCCGCTGGTAATGTATCTATACTTGCTACAACTTGGTCAACACCCGCTGGTAATGTGTCTATACTTGCTACAACTTGGTCAACACCCGCTGGTAATGTGTCTATACTTGGTTAACACCCGCTGGTAATGTGTCTATAATAGGTCAACACCCGCTGGTAATGTGTCTATACTTGGTCAACACCCACTGGTAATGTGTCTATACTTGGTCAACACCCGCTGGTAATGTCTCTATACTTGCTAAAACTTGGTGAACACCCGCTGGTAATGTCTTTATACTTGGTCAACACTCGCTGGTAATGTGTCTATACCTGCTACACCTTGGTCTACACCCGCTGGTAATGTCTCTATACTTGGTCAACACCCGCTGGTAATGTGTCTATACATGGTCAACACCCACTGGTAATGTGTGTATACTTGGTCAACACCCCCTGGTAATGTGTCTATACTTGGTCAACACCCACTGGTAATGTGTCTATACTTGGTCAACACCCGCTGGTAATGTGTCTATACTTGCTACAACTTGGTCAACACCCGCTGGTAATGTGTCTATACTTGCTACACCTTGGTCAACACCCGCTGGTGATGTGTCTATACCTGCTACACCTTAGTCAACACCCGCTGGTAATGTGTCTATACTTGGTCAACACCCGCTGGTAATGTATCTATACTTGGTCAACACACGCTGGTAAAGTGTCTATACTTGCTACACCTTGGTCAACACCCGCTGGTAATGTCTCTATACTTGGTCAACACCCGCTGGTAATGTGTCTATACTTGGTCAACACCCGCTGGTAATGTGTCTATACTTGGTCAACACCCACTGGTAATGTGTCTATACTTGGTCAACACCCGCTGATAATGTGTCTATACTTGGTCAACGCCCGCTGGTAATATGTCTATACTTGCTACAACTTGGTCAACACCCGCTGGTAATGTCTCTATACGTGCTACAACTTGGTCAACACCCGCTGGTAATGTCTCTATACTTGGTCAACACCCGCTGGTAATGTGTCTATACTTGGTCAACACCCGCTGGTAATGTGTCCATACTTGCTACACCTTGGTCAAAACCCGCTGGTAATGTCTCTATACTTGGTCAACACCCGCTGGTAATGTGTCTATACTTGGTCAACACCCGATGGTAATGTGTCTATACTTGCTACAACTTGGTCAACACCCGCTGGTAATGTCTCTATACTTGGTCAACACCCGCTGGTAATGTATCTATACTTGCTACAACTTGGTCAACACCCGCTGGTAATGTGTCTATACTTGCTACAACTTGGTCAACACCCGCAGGTAATGTGTCTATACTTGGTCAACACCCGCTGGTAATGTGTCTATACTTGGTCAACACACGCTGGTAATGTGTCTATACTTGGTCAACACCCACTGGTAATGTGTCTATACTTGGTCAACACCCGCTGGTAATGTCTCTATACTTGGTCAACACCCGCTGGTAATGTGTCTATACTTGCTAAAACTTGGTCAACACCCGCTGGTAATGTCTCTATACTTGGTCAACACCCGCGGGTAATGTGTCTATACTTGCTACAACTTGGTCAACACGCGCTGGTAATGTGTCTATACTTGGTCAACACCCGCTGGTAATGTGTCTATACTTGGTCAACACCCGCTGGTAATGTGTCTATACTTGGTCAACACCAGCTGGTAATGTGTCTATACTTGGTACAACTTGGTCAACACCCGCTGGTAATGTCTCTATACTTGGTCAACACCCGCTGGTAATGTATCTATACTTGCTACAACTTGGTCAACACCCGCTGGTAATGTCTCTATACTTGGTCAACACACGCTGGTAAAGTGTCTATACTTGCTACACCTTGGTCAACACCCGCTGGTAATGTCTCTATACTTGGTCAACACCCGCTGGTAATGTGTCTATACTTGGTCAACACCCGCTGGTAATGTGTCTATACTTGGTCAACACCCACTGGTAATGTGTCTATACTTGGTCAACACCCGCTGATAATGTGTCTATACTTGGTCAACACCCGCTGGTAATGCGTCTATACTTGGTCAACACCCGCTGGTAATGTGTCTATACTTGCTACACCTTGGTCAAAACCCACTGGTAATGTCTCTATACTTGGTCAACACCCGCTGGTAATGTGTCTATACTTGCTACAACTTGGTCAACACCCGCTGGTAATGTCTCTATACTTGGTCAACACCCGCTGGTAATGTATCTATACTTGCTACAACTTGGTCAACACCCGCTGGTAATGTGTCTATACTTGCTACAACTTGGTCAACACCCGCTGGTAATGTGTCTATACTTGGTCAACACCCGCTGGTAATGTGTCTATACTTGGTCAACACCCGCTGGTAATGTGTTTATACTTGGTCAACACCCACTGGAAATGTGTCTATACTTGGTCAACACCCGCTGGTAATGTCTCTATACTTGGTCAACACCCGCTGGTAATGTGTCTATACTTGCTAAAACTTGGTCAACACCCGCTGGTAATGTCTCTATACTTGGTCAACACTCGCTGGTAATGTGTCTATACTTGGTCAACACCCGCTGGTAATGTGTCTATACTTGCTACAACTTGGTCAACACCCGCTGGTAATGTGTCTATACTTGGTCAACACCCGCTGGTAATGTGTCTATACTTGGTCAACACCCGCTGGTAATGTGTCTATACTTGGTCAACATCCGCGGGTAATGTTTCTATACTTGCTACAACTTGGTCAACACCCGCTGGTAATGTGTCTATACTTGGTCATAACCCGCTGGTAATGTATCTATACTTGGTCAACACCCGCTGGTAATGTGTCTATACTTGGTCAACACCCGCTGGTAATGTGTCTATACTTGCTACAACTTGGTCAACACCCGCTGGTAATGTGTCTATACTTGGTCAACAACCGCTGGTAATGTGTCTATACTTGCTACACCTTGGTCAAAACCCGCTGGTAATGTCTCTATACTTGGTCAACACCCGCAAGTAATGTGTCTATACTTGCTACAACTTGGTCAACACCCGCTGGTAATGTCTCTATACTTGGTCAACACCCGCTGGTAATGTATCTATACTTGCTACAACTTGGTCAACACCCGCTGGTAATGTGTCTATACTTGCTACAACTTGGTCAACACCCACTGGTAATGTGTCTATACTTGGTCAACACCCGCTGGTAATGTGTCTATACTTGGTCAACACCCGCTGGTAATGTGTCTATACTTGTTCAACACCCACTGGTAATGTGTCTATACTTGGTCAACACCCGCTGGTAATGTCTCTATACTTGGTCAACACCCGCTGGTAATGTGTCTATACTTGGTCAACACCCGCTGGTAATGTGTCTATACTTGGTCAACACCCGCTGGTAATGTCTCTATACTTGCTAAAACTTGGTCAACACCCGCTGGTAATGTCTCTATACTTGGTCAACACCCGCGGGTAATGTGTCTATACTTGCTACAACTTGGTCAACACGCGCTGGTAATGTGTCTATACTTGGTCAACACCCGCTGGTAATGTGTCTATACTTGGTCAACACCCGCTGGTAATGTGTCTATACTTGGTCAACACCCGCTGGTAATGTATCTATACTTGCTACAACTTGGTCAACACCCGCTGGTAATGTTTCTATACTTGGTCAACACCCGCTGGTAATGTGTCTATACTTGCTACAACTTGGTCAACACCCGCGGGTAATGTGTCTATACTTGCTACAACTTGGTCAACACCCGGTGGTAATGTGTCTATACTTGGTCAACACCCGCTGGTAATGTGTCTATACTTGGTCAACACCCACTGGTAATGTGTCTATACTTGGTCAACACCCGCTGGTAATGTCTCTATACGTGCTACAACTTGGTCAACACCCGCTGGTAATGTCTCTATACTTGGTCAACACCAGCTGGTAATGTCTCTATACTTGGTCAACACCCGCTGGTAATGTCTCTATACTTGGTCAACACCCTCTGGTAATGTCTCTATACTTGGTCAACACCCGCTGGTAATGTGTCTATACTTGCTACACCTTGGTCAACACCCGCTGGTAATGTCTCTATACTTGGTCAACACCCGCTGGTAATGTCTCTATACTTGGTCAACACCCGCTGGTAATGTGTCTATACTTGGTCAACACCCACTGGTAATGTGTCTATACTTGGTCAACACCTGCTTGTAATGTGTCTATACTTGGTCAACACCCACTGGTAATGTGTCTATACTTGGTCAATACCCACTGGTAATGTGTCTAAACTTAGTCAACACCCGCAGGTAATGTCTCTATACTTGGTCAACACCCGCTGGTAATGTCTCTATACTTGGTCAACACCCGCTGGTAATGTGTCTATACTTGCTACACCTTGGTCAACACCCGCTGGTAATGTCTCTATACTTGGTCAACACCCGCTGGTAATGTGTCTATATGTGGTCAACACCCACTGGTAATGTGTCTATACTTGGTCAACACCGCTGGTAATGTCTCTATACGCGCTACAACTTGGTCAACACCCGCTGGTAATGTCTCTATACTTGGTCAACACCCGCTGGTAATGTCTCTATACTTGGTCAACACCCGCTGGTAATGTGTCTATACTTGCTACACCTTGGTCAACACCCGCTGGTAATGTCTCTATACTTGGTCAACACCCGCTGGTAATGTCTCTATACTTGGTCAACACCCGCTGGTAATGTGTCTATACTTGGTCAACACCCACTGGTAATGTGTCTATACTTGGTCAACACCTGCTTGTAATGTGTCTATACTTGGTCAACACCCACTGGTAATGTGTCTATACTTGGTCAACACCCGCTGGTAATGTGTCTATACTTGGTCAACACCCGCTGGTAATGTGTCTATACTTGATACAACTTGGTCAACACCCGCTGGTAATGTGTCTATACTTGCTACACCTTAGTCAACACCCGCTGGTAATGTGTCTATACTTGCTACACCTTAGTCAACACCCGCTGGTAATGTGTCTATACTTGGTCAACACCCGCTGGTAATGTGTCTATACTTGGTCAACACCCGCTGGTAATGTGTCTATACTTGGTCAACACCCGCTGGTAATGTGTCTATACTTGCTACAACTTGGTCAACACCCGCTGGTAATGTGTCTATACTTGCTACAACTTGGTCAACACCCGCTGGTAATGTGTCTATACTTGGTTAACACCCGCTGGTAATGTGTCTATACTTGGTCAACACCCGCTGGTAATGTGTCTATACTTGGTCAACACCCACTGGTAATGTGTCTATACTTGGTCAACACCCGCTGGTAATGTGTCTATACTTGCTAAAACTTGGTGAACACCCGCTGGTAATGTCTCTATACTTGGTCAACACTCGCTGGTAATGTGTCTATACTTGCTACACCTTGGTCTACACCCGCTGGTAATGTCTCTATACTTGGTCAACACCCGCTGGTAATGTGTCTATACATGGTCAACACCCACTGGTAATGTGTCTATACTTGGTCAACACCCCCTGGTAATGTGTCTATACTTGGTCAACACCCACTGGTAATGTGTCTATACTTGGTCAACACCCGCTGGTAATGTGTCTATACTTGCTACAACTTGGTCAACACCCGCTGGTAATGTGTCTATACTTGCTACACCTTGGTCAACACCCGCTGGTAATGTGTCTATACCTGCTACACCTTAGTCAACACCCGCTGGTAATGTGTCTATACTTGGTCAACACCCGCTGGTAATGTGTCTATAGTTGCTACACCTTGGTCAACACCCGCTGGTAATGTGTCTATACCTGCTACACCTTAGTCAACACCCGCTGGTAATGTCTCTATACTTGGTCAACACCCGCTGGTAATGTGTCTATACATGGTCAACACCCACTGGTAATGTGTCTATACTTGGTCAACACCCGCTGGTAATGTGTCTATACTTGGTCAACACCCACTGGTAATGTGTCTATACTTGGTCAACACCCGCTGGTAATGTGTCTATACTTGCTACAACTTGGTCAACACCCGCTGGTAATGTGTCTATACTTCCTACAACTTGGTCAACACCCGCTGGTAATGTCTCTATACTTGGTCAACACACGCTGGTAAAGTGTCTATACTTGCTACACCTTGGTCAACACCCCCTGGTAATGTCTCTATACTTGGTCAACACCCGCTGGTAATGTGTCTATACTTGGTCAACACCCGCTGGTAATGTGTCTATACTTGGTCAACACCCACTGGTAATGTGTCTATACTTGGTCAACACCCGCTGATAATGTGTCTATACTTGGTCAACACCCGCTGGTAATATGTCTATACTTGCTACAACTTGGTCAACACCCGCTGGTAATGTCTCTATACGTGCTACAACTTGGTCAACACCCGCTGGTAATGTCTCTATACTTGGTCAACACCCGCTGGTAATGTGTCTATACTTGGTCAACACCCGCTGGTAATGTGTCCATACTTGCTACACCTTGGTCAAAACCCGCTGGTAATGTCTCTATACTTGGTCAACACCCGCTGGTAATGTCTCTATACTTGGTCAACACCCGCTGGTAATGTGTCTATACTTGGTCAATACCCACTGGTAATGTGTCTAAACTTAGTCAACACCCGCAGGTAATGTCTCTATACTTGGTCAACACCCGCTGGTAATGTCTCTATACTTGGTCAACACCCGCTGGTAATGTGTCTATACTTGCTACACCTTGGTCAACACCCGCTGGTAATGTCTCTATACTTGGTCAACACCCGCTGGTAATGTGTCTATATGTGGTCAACACCCACTGGTAATGTGTCTATACTTGGTCAACACCCGCTGGTAATGTCTCTATACGTGCTACAACTTGGTCAACACCCGCTGGTAATGTCTCTATACTTGGTCAACACCCGCTGGTAATGTCTCTATACTTGGTCAACACCCGCTGGTAATGTGTCTATACTTGCTACACCTTGGTCAACACCCGCTGGTAATGTCTCTATACTTGGTCAACACCCGCTGGTAATGTCTCTATACTTGGTCAACACCCGCTGGTAATGTGTCTATACTTGGTCAACACCCACTGGTAATGTGTCTATACTTGGTCAACACCTGCTTGTAATGTGTCTATACTTGGTCAACACCCACTGGTAATGTGTCTATACTTGGTCAACACCCGCTGGTAATGTGTCTATAATTGGTCAACACCCACTGGTAATGTGTCTATTCTTGGTCAACACCCGCTGGTAATGTGTCTATACTTGGTCAACACCCGCTGGTAATGTGTCTATACTTGCTACAACTTGGTCAACACCCGCTGGTAATGTGTCTATACTTGCTACACCTTAGTCAACACCCGCTGGTAATGTGTCTATACTTGGTCAACACCCGCTGTTAATGTGTCTATACTTGGTCAACACCCGCTGGTAATGTGTCTATACTTGGTCAACACCCGCTGGTAATGTGTCTATACTTGCTACAACTTGGTCAACACCCGCTGGTAATGTGTCTATACTTGGTCAACACCCGCTGGTAATGTGTCTATACTTGGTCAACACCCGCTGGTAATGTGTCTATACTTGGTCAACACCCACTGGTAATGTGTCTATACTTGCTACACCTTGGTCAACACCCGCTGGTAATGTCTCTATACTTGGTCAACACCCGCTGGTAATGTGTCTATACTTGGTCAACACCCGCTGGTAATGTGTCTATACTTGGTACAACTTGGTCAACACCCGCTGGTAATGTCTCTATACTTGGTCAACACCCGCTGGTAATGTATCTATACTTGCTACAACTTGGTCAACACCCGCTGGTAATGTGTCTATACTTGCTACAACTTGGTCAACACCCGCTGGTAATGTGTCTATACTTGGTTAACACCCGCTGGTAATGTGTCTATACTTGGTCAACACCCGCTGGTAATGTGTCTATACTTGGTCAACACCCACTGGTAATGTGTCTATACTTGGTCAACACCCGCTGGTAATGTCTCTATACTTGCTAAAACTTGGTGAACACCCGCTGGTAATGTCTTTATACTTGGTCAACACTCGCTGGTAATGTGTCTATACCTGCTACACCTTGGTCTACACCCGCTGGTAATGTCTCTATACTTGGTCAACACCCGCTGGTAATGTGTCTATACATGGTCAACACCCACTGGTAATGTGTGTATACTTGGTCAACACCCCCTGGTAATGTGTCTATACTTGGTCAACACCCACTGGTAATGTGTCTATACTTGGTCAACACCCGCTGGTAATGTGTCTATACTTGCTACAACTTGGTCAACACCCGCTGGTAATGTGTCTATACTTGCTACAACTTGGTCAACACCCGCTGGTAATGTGTCTATACTTGCTACACCTTGGTCAACACCCGCTGGTAATGTCTCTATACTTGGTCAACACCCGCTGGTAATGTGTCTATACTTGGTCAACACCCGCTGGTAATGTGTCTATACTTGGTCAACACCCACTGGTAATGTGTCTATACTTGGTCAACACCCGCTGATAATGTGTCTATACTTGGTCAACGCCCGCTGGTAATATGTCTATACTTGCTACAACTTGGTCAACACCCGCTGGTAATGTCTCTATACGTGCTACAACTTGGTCAACACCCGCTGGTAATGTCTCTATACTTGGTCAACACCCGCTGGTAATGTGTCTATACTTGGTCAACACCCGCTGGTAATGTGTCCATACTTGCTACACCTTGGTCAAAACCCGCTGGTAATGTCTCTATACTTGGTCAACACCCGCTGGTAATGTGTCTATACTTGGTCAACACCCGATGGTAATGTGTCTATACTTGCTACAACTTGGTCAACACCCGCTGGTAATGTGTCTATACTTGGTCAACACCCGCTGGTAATGTGTCTATACTTGGTCAACACACGCTGGTAATGTGTCTATACTTGGTCAACACCCACTGGTAATGTGTCTATACTTGGTCAACACCCGCTGGTAATGTCTCTATACTTGGTCAACACCCGCTGGTAATGTGTCTATACTTGCTAAAACTTGGTCAACACCCGCTGGTAATGTCTCTATACTTGGTCAACACCCGCGGGTAATGTGTCTATACTTGCTACAACTTGGTCAACACGCGCTGGTAATGTGTCTATACTTGGTCAACACCCGCTGGTAATGTGTCTATACTTGGTCAACACCCGCTGGTAATGTGTCTATACTTGGTCAACACCAGCTGGTAATGTGTCTATACTTGGTACAACTTGGTCAACACCCGCTGGTAATGTCTCTATACTTGGTCAACACCCGCTGGTAATGTATCTATACTTGCTACAACTTGGTCAACACCCGCTGGTAATGTCTCTATACTTGGTCAACACACGCTGGTAAAGTGTCTATACTTGCTACACCTTGGTCAACACCCGCTGGTAATGTCTCTATACTTGGTCAACACCCGCTGGTAATGTGTCTATACTTGGTCAACACCCGCTGGTAATGTGTCTATACTTGGTCAACACCCACTGGTAATGTGTCTATACTTGGTCAACACCCGCTGATAATGTGTCTATACTTGGTCAACACCCGCTGGTAATGTGTCTATACTTGGTCAACACCCGCTGGTAATGTGTCTATACTTGCTACACCTTGGTCAAAACCCACTGGTAATGTCTCTATACTTGGTCAACACCCGCTGGTAATGTGTCTATACTTGCTACAACTTGGTCAACACCCGCTGGTAATGTCTCTATACTTGGTCAACACCCGCTGGTAATGTATCTATACTTGCTACAACTTGGTCAACACCCGCTGGTAATGTGTCTATACTTGCTACAACTTGGTCAACACCCGCTGGTAATGTGTCTATACTTGGTCAACACCCGCTGGTAATGTGTCTATACTTGGTCAACACCCGCTGGTAATGTGTTTATACTTGGTCAACACCCACTGGAAATGTGTCTATACTTGGTCAACACCCGCTGGTAATGTCTCTATACTTGGTCAACACCCGCTGGTAATGTGTCTATACTTGCTAAAACTTGGTCAACACCCGCTGGTAATGTCTCTATACTTGGTCAACACTCGCTGGTAATGTGTCTATACTTGCTACACCTTGGTCAACACCCGCTGGTAATGTCTCTATACTTGGTCAACACCCGCTGGTAATGTGTCTATACTTGGTCAACACCCACTGGTAATGTGTCTATACTTGGTCAACACCCACTGGTAATGTCTCTATACGTGCTACAACTTGGTCAACACCCGCTGGTAATGTCTCTATACTTGGTCAACACCCGCTGGTAATGTCTCTATACTTGGTCAACACCCGCTGGTAATGTGTCTATACTTGCTACACCTTGGTCAACACCCGCTGGTAATGTCTCTATACTTGGTCAACACCCGCTGGTAATGTCTCTATACTTGGTCAACACCCGCTGGTAATGTGTCTATACTTGGTCAACACCCACTGGTAATGTGTCTATACTTGGTCAACACCTGCTTGTAATGTGTCTATACTTGGTCAACACCCACTGGTAATGTGTCTATACTTGGTCAATACCCACTGGTAATGTGTCTAAACTTAGTCAACACCCGCAGGTAATGTCTCTATACTTGGTCAACACCCGCTGGTAATGTCTCTATACTTGGTCAACACCCGCTGGTAATGTGTCTATACTTGCTACACCTTGGTCAACACCCGCTGGTAATGTCTCTATACTTGGTCAACACCCGCTGGTAATGTGTCTATATGTGGTCAACACCCACTGGTAATGTGTCTATACTTGGTCAACACCCGCTGGTAATGTCTCTATACGTGCTACAACTTGGTCAACACCCGCTGGTAATGTCTCTATACTTGGTCAACACCCGCTGGTAATGTCTCTATACTTGGTCAACACCCGCTGGTAATGTGTCTATACTTGCTACACCTTGGTCAACACCCGCTGGTAATGTCTCTATACTTGGTCAACACCCGCTGGTAATGTCTCTATACTTGGTCAACACCCGCTGGTAATGTGTCTATACTTGGTCAACACCCACTGGTAATGTGTCTATACTTGGTCAACACCTGCTTGTAATGTGTCTATACTTGGTCAACACCCACTGGTAATGTGTCTATACTTGGTCAACACCCGCTGGTAATGTGTCTATAATTCGTCAACACCCACTGGTAATGTGTCTATTCTTGGTCAACACCCGCTGGTAATGTGTCTATACTTGGTCAACACCCGCTGGTAATGTGTCTATACTTGCTACAACTTGGTCAACACCCGCTGGTAATGTGTCTATACTTGCTACACCTTAGTCAACACCCGCTGGTAATGTGTCTATACTTGGTCAACACCCGCTGTTAATGTGTCTATACTTGGTCAACACCCGCTGGTAATGTGTCTATACTTGGTCAACACCCGCTGGTAATGTGTCTATACTTGCTACAACTTGGTCAACACCCGCTGGTAATGTGTCTATACTTGGTCAACACCCGCTGGTAATGTGTCTATACTTGGTCAACACCCGCTGGTAATGTGTCTATACTTGGTCAACACCCGCTGGTAATGTGTCTATACTTGCTACACCTTGGTCAACACCCGCTGGTAATGTGTCTATACTTGGTCAACACCCGCTGGTAATGTGTCTATACTTGGTCAACACCCGCTGGTAATGTGTCTATACTTGGTACAACTTGGTCAACACCCGCTGGTAATGTCTCTATACTTGGTCAACACCCGCTGGTAATGTATCTATACTTGCTACAACTTGGTCAACACCCGCTGGTAATGTGTCTATACTTGCTACAACTTGGTCAACACCCGCTGGTAATGTGTCTATACTTGGTTAACACCCGCTGGTAATGTGTCTATACTTGGTCAACACCCGCTGGTAATGTGTCTATACTTGGTCAACACCCACTGGTAATGTGTCTATACTTGGTCAACACCCGCTGGTAATGTCTCTATACTTGCTAAAACTTGGTGAACACCCGCTGGTAATGTCTCTATACTTGGTCAACACTCGCTGGTAATGTGTCTATACTTGCTACACCTAGGTCTACACCCGCTGGTAATGTCTCTATACTTGGTCAACACCCGCTGGTAATGTGTCTATACATGGTCAACACCCACTGGTAATGTGTCTATACTTGGTCAACACCCCCTGGTAATGTGTCTATACTTGGTCAACACCCACTGGTAATGTGTCTATACTTGGTCAACACCCGCTGGTAATGTGTCTATACTTGCTACAACTTGGTCAACACCCGCTGGTAATGTGTCTATACTTGCTACACCTTGGTCAACACCCGCTGGTGATGTGTCTATACCTGCTACACCTTAGTCAACACCCGCTGGTAATGTGTCTATACTTGGTCAACACCCGCTGGTAATGTGTCTATACTTCCTACAACTTGGTCAACACCCGCTGGTAATGTCTCTATACTTGGTCAACACACGCTGGTAAAGTGTCTATACTTGCTACACCTTGGTCAACACCCGCTGGTAATGTCTCTATACTTGGTCAACACCCGCTGGTAATGTGTCTATACTTGGTCAACACCCGCTGGTAATGTGTCTATACTTGGTCAACACCCACTGGTAATGTGTCTATACTTGGTCAACACCCGCTGATAATGTGTCTATACTTGGTCAACACCCGCTGGTAATGTGTCTATACTTGGTCAACACCCGCTGGTAATGTGTCTATACTTGCTACACCTTGGTCAAAACCCACTGGTAATGTCTCTATACTTGGTCAACACCCGCTGG
Organism: Procambarus clarkii; assembly: GCF_040958095.1. Taxonomy (NCBI): domain Eukaryota; kingdom Metazoa; phylum Arthropoda; class Malacostraca; order Decapoda; family Cambaridae; genus Procambarus; species Procambarus clarkii. The sequence goes on from NC_091210.1 coordinate 31,723,632, forward strand.
TAATGTGTCTATACTTGCTACAACTTGGTCAACACCCGCTGGTAATGTCTCTATACTTGGTCAACACCCGCTGGTAATGTATCTATACTTGCTACAACTTGGTCAACACCCGCTGGTAATGTGTCTATACTTGCTACAACTTGGTCAACACCCGCTGGTAATGTGTCTATACTTGGTCAACACCCGCTGGTAATGTGTCTATACTTGGTCAACACCCGCTGGTAATGTGTTTATACTTGGTCAACACCCACTGGAAATGTGTCTATACTTGGTCAACACCCGCTGGTAATGTCTCTATACTTGGTCAACACCCGCTGGTAATGTGTCTATACTTGCTAAAACTTGGTCAACACCCGCTGGTAATGTCTCTATACTTGGTCAACACTCGCTGGTAATGTGTCTATACTTGCTACACCTTGGTCAACACCCGCTGGTAATGTGTCTATACTTGGTTAACACCCGCTGGTAATGTCTCTATACGTGCTACAACTTGGTCAACACCCGCTGGTAATGTCTCTATACTTGGTCAACACCCGCTGGTAATGTCTCTATACTTGGTCAACACCCGCTGGTAATGTGTCTATACTTGCTACACCTTGGTCAACACCCGCTGGTAATGTCTCTATACTTGGTCAACACCCGCTGGTAATGTCTCTATACTTGGTCAACACCCGCTGGTAATGTGTCTATACTTGGTCAACACCCGCTGGTAATGTGTCTATACTTGGTCAACACCCACTGGTAATGTGTCTATACTTGGTCAACACCTGCTTGTAATGTGTCTATACTTGGTCAACACCCACTGGTAATGTGTCTATACTTGGTCAATACCCACTGGTAATGTGTCTAAACTTAGTCAACACCCGCAGGTAATGTCTCTATACTTGGTCAACACCCGCTGGTAATGTCTCTATACTTGGTCAACACCCGCTGGTAATGTGTCTATACTTGCTACACCTTGGTCAACACCCGCTGGTAATGTCTCTATACTTGGTCAACACCCGCTGGTAATGTGTCTATATGTGGTCAACACCCACTGGTAATGTGTCTATACTTGGTCAACACCCGCTGGTAATGTCTCTATACGTGCTACAACTTGGTCAACACCCGCTGGTAATGTCTCTATACTTGGTCAACACCCGCTGGTAATGTCTCTATACTTGGTCAACACCCGCTGGTAATGTGTCTATACTTGCTACACCTTGGTCAACACCCGCTGGTAATGTCTCTATACTTGGTCAACACCCGCTGGTAATGTCTCTATACTTGGTCAACACCCGCTGGTAATGTGTCTATACTTGGTCAACACCCACTGGTAATGTGTCTATACTTGGTCAACACCTGCTTGTAATGTGTCTATACTTGGTCAACACCCACTGGTAATGTGTCTATACTTGGTCAACACCCGCTGGTAATGTGTCTATAATTCGTCAACACCCACTGGTAATGTGTCTATTCTTGGTCAACACCCGCTGGTAATGTGTCTATACTTGGTCAACACCCGCTGGTAATGTGTCTATACTTGCTACAACTTGGTCAACACCCGCTGGTAATGTGTCTATACTTGCTACACCTTAGTCAACACCCGCTGGTAATGTGTCTATACTTGGTCAACACCCGCTGTTAATGTGTCTATACTTGGTCAACACCCGCTGGTAATGTGTCTATACTTGGTCAACACCCGCTGGTAATGTGTCTATACTTGCTACAACTTGGTCAACACCCGCTGGTAATGTGTCTATACTTGGTCAACACCCGCTGGTAATGTGTCTATACTTGGTCAACACCCGCTGGTAATGTGTCTATACTTGGTCAACACCCGCTGGTAATGTGTCTATACTTGCTACACCTTGGTCAACACCCGCTGGTAATGTGTCTATACTTGGTCAACACCCGCTGGTAATGTGTCTATACTTGGTCAACACCCGCTGGTAATGTGTCTATACTTGGTACAACTTGGTCAACACCCGCTGGTAATGTCTCTATACTTGGTCAACACCCGCTGGTAATGTATCTATACTTGCTACAACTTGGTCAACACCCGCTGGTAATGTGTCTATACTTGCTACAACTTGGTCAACACCCGCTGGTAATGTGTCTATACTTGGTTAACACCCGCTGGTAATGTGTCTATACTTGGTCAACACCCGCTGGTAATGTGTCTATACTTGGTCAACACCCACTGGTAATGTGTCTATACTTGGTCAACACCCGCTGGTAATGTCTCTATACTTGCTAAAACTTGGTGAACACCCGCTGGTAATGTCTCTATACTTGGTCAACACTCGCTGGTAATGTGTCTATACTTGCTACACCTAGGTCTACACCCGCTGGTAATGTCTCTATACTTGGTCAACACCCGCTGGTAATGTGTCTATACATGGTCAACACCCACTGGTAATGTGTCTATACTTGGTCAACACCCCCTGGTAATGTGTCTATACTTGGTCAACACCCACTGGTAATGTGTCTATACTTGGTCAACACCCGCTGGTAATGTGTCTATACTTGCTACAACTTGGTCAACACCCGCTGGTAATGTGTCTATACTTGCTACACCTTGGTCAACACCCGCTGGTGATGTGTCTATACCTGCTACACCTTAGTCAACACCCGCTGGTAATGTGTCTATACTTGGTCAACACCCGCTGGTAATGTGTCTATACTTCCTACAACTTGGTCAACACCCGCTGGTAATGTCTCTATACTTGGTCAACACACGCTGGTAAAGTGTCTATACTTGCTACACCTTGGTCAACACCCGCTGGTAATGTCTCTATACTTGGTCAACACCCGCTGGTAATGTGTCTATACTTGGTCAACACCCGCTGGTAATGTCTCTATACTTGGTCAACACCCACTGGTAATGTGTCTATACTTGGTCAACACCCGCTGATAATGTGTCTATACTTGGTCAACACCCGCTGGTAATATGTCTATACTTGCTACAACTTGGTCAACACCCGCTGGTAATGTCTCTATACGTGCTACAACTTGGTCAACACCCGCTGGTAATGTCTCTATACTTGGTCAACACCCGCTGGTAATGTGTCTATACTTGGTCAACACCCGATGGTAATGTGTCCATACTTGCTACACCTTGGTCAAAACCCGCTGGTAATGTCTCTATACTTGGTCAACACCCGCTGGTAATGTGTCTATACTTGGTCAACACCCGCTGGTAATGTATCTATACTTGCTACAACTTGGTCAACACCCGCTGGTAATGTGTCTATACTTGCTACAACTTGGTCAACACCCGCTGGTAATGTGTCTATACTTGGTCAACACCCGCTGGTAATGTGTCTATACTTGGTCAACACACGCTGGTAATGTGTCTATACTTGGTCAACACCCACTGGTAATGTGTCTATACTTGGTCAACACCCGCTGGTAATGTCTCTATACTTGGTCAACACCCGCTGGTAATGTGTCTATACTTGCTAAAACTTGGTCAACACCCGCTGGTAATGTCTCTATACTTGGTCAACACCCGCGGGTAATGTGTCTATACTTGCTACAACTTGGTCAACACGCGCTGGTAATGTGTCTATACTTGGTCAACACCCGCTGGTAATGTGTCTATACTTGGTCAACACCCGCTGGTAATGTGTCTATACTTGGTCAACACCCGCTGGTAATGTGTCTATACTTGGTACAACTTGGTCAACACCCGCTGGTAATGTCTCTATACTTGGTCAACACCCGCTGGTAATGTATCTATACTTGCTACAACTTGGTCAACACCCGCTGGTAATGTCTCTATACTTGGTCAACACACGCTGGTAAAGTGTCTATACTTGCTACACCTTGGTCAACACCCGCTGGTAATGTCTCTATACTTGGTCAACACCCGCTGGTAATGTGTCTATACTTGGTCAACACCCGCTGGTAATGTGTCTATACTTGGTCAACACCCACTGGTAATGTGTCTATACTTGGTCAACACCCGCTGATAATGTGTCTATACTTGGTCAACACCCGCTGGTAATGTGTCTATACTTGGTCAACACCCGCTGGTAATGTGTCTATACTTGCTACACCTTGGTCAAAACCCACTGGTAATGTCTCTATACTTGGTCAACACCCGCTGGTAATGTGTCTATACTTGCTACAACTTGGTCAACACCCGCTGGTAATGTCTCTATACTTGGTCAACACCCGCTGGTAATGTATCTATACTTGCTACAACTTGGTCAACACCCGCTGGTAATGTGTCTATACTTGCTACAACTTGGTCAACACCCGCTGGTAATGTGTCTATACTTGGTCAACACCCGCTGGTAATGTGTCTATACTTGGTCAACACCCGCTGGTAATGTGTTTATACTTGGTCAACACCCACTGGAAATGTGTCTATACTTGGTCAACACCCGCTGGTAATGTCTCTATACTTGGTCAACACCCGCTGGTAATGTGTCTATACTTGCTAAAACTTGGTCAACACCCGCTGGTAATGTCTCTATACTTGGTCAACACTCGCTGGTAATGTGTCTATACTTGCTACACCTTGGTCAACACCCTCTGGTAATGTCTCTATACTTGGTCAACACCCGCTGGTAATGTGTCTATACTTGGTCAACACCCACTGGTAATGTGTCTATACTTGGTCAACACCCACTGGTAATGTCTCTATACGTGCTACAACTTGGTCAACACCCGCTGGTAATGTCTCTATACTTGGTCAACACCCGCTGGTAATGTCTCTATACTTGGTCAACACCCGCTGGTAATGTGTCTATACTTGCTACACCTTGGTCAACACCCGCTGGTAATGTCTCTATACTTGGTCAACACCCGCTGGTAATGTCTCTATACTTGGTCAACACCCGCTGGTAATGTGTCTATACTTGGTCAACACCCACTGGTAATGTGTCTATACTTGGTCAACACCTGCTTGTAATGTGTCTATACTTGGTCAACACCCACTGGTAATGTGTCTATACTTGGTCAATACCCACTGGTAATGTGTCTAAACTTAGTCAACACCCGCAGGTAATGTCTCTATACTTGGTCAACACCCGCTGGTAATGTGTCTATACCTGCTACAACTTGGTCAACACCCGCTGGCAATGTCTCTATACTTGGTCAACACCCGCTGGTAATGTCTCCATACTTGGTCAACACCCGCTGGTAATGTGTCTATACTTGCTACACCTTGGTCAACACCCGCTGGTAATGTGTCTATACTTGCTACAACTTGGTCAACACCCGCTGGTAATGTCTCTATACTTGGTCAACACCCGCTTGTAATGTCTCTATACTTGGTCAACACAAGCTGGTAATGTCTCTATACTTGGTCAACACCCGCTGGTAATGTGTCTATACTTGCTACACCTTGGTCAAGACCCGCTGGTAATGTGTCTATACTTGGTCAACACCCGCTGGTAATGTCTCTATACTCCGTCAACACCCGCTGGTAATGTGTCTATACTTGGTCAACACCCGCTGGTAATGTGTCTATACTTGGTCAACACCCACTTCTAATGTGTCTATACTTGGTCAACACCCGCTGGTAATGTGTCTATACTTGGTCAACACCCACTGGTAATGTGTCTATACTTGGTCAACACCCGCTGGTAATGTGTCTATACTTGCTACAACTTGGTCAACACCCGCTGGTAATGTGTCTATACTTGCTACACCTTGGTCACCACCCGCTGGTAATGTGTCTATACCTGCTACACATTAGTCAACACCCGCTGGTAATGTGTCTATACTTGGTCAACACCCGCTGGTAATGTGTCTATACTTCATACAACTTGGTCAACACCCGCTGGTAATGTCTCTATACTTGGTCAACACACGTTGGTAAAGTGTCTATACTTGCTACACCTTGGTCAACACCCGCTGGTAATGTCTCTATACTTGGTCAACACCCGCTGGTAATGTGTCTATACTTGGTCAACACCCGCTGGTAATGTGTCTATACTTGGTCAACACCCACTGGTAATGTGTCTATACTTGGTCAACACCCGCTGGTAATGTGTCTATACTTGGTCAACACCCGCTGGTAATATGTCTATACTTGCTACAACTTGGTCAACACCCGCTGGTAATGTCTCTATACGTGCTACAACTTGGTCAACACCCGCTGGTAATGTCTCTATACTTGGTCAACACCCGCTGGTAATGTCTCTATACTTGGTCAACACCCGCTGGTAATGTGTCTATACTTGCTACACCTTGGTCAACACCCGCTGGTAATGTCTCTATACTTGGTCAACACCCGCTGGTAATGTGTCTATACTTGGTCAACACCCAATGGTAATGTGTCTATACTTGGTCAACACCTGCTTGTAATGTGTCTATACTTGGTCAACACCCACTGGTAATATGTCTATACTTGGTCAACACCCGCTGGTAATGTGTCTATACTTGGTCAACATCCACTGGTAATGTGTCTATTCTTGGTCAACACCCGCTGGTAATGTGTCTATACTTGGTCAACACCCGCTGGTAATGTGTCTATACTTGCTACAACTTGGTCAACACCCGCTGGTAATGTGTCTATACTTGATACACCTTAGTCAACACCCGCTGGTAATGTGTCTATACTTGGTCAACACCCGCTGGTAATGTGTCTATACTTGGTCAACACCCACTGGTAATGTGTCTATACTTGGTCAACACCCGCTGGTAATGTGTCTATACTTGGTCAACAACCGCTGGTAATGTGTCTATACTTGCTACACCTTGGTCAACACCCGCTGGTAATGTCTCTATACTTGGTCAACACCCGCTGGTAATGTGTCTATACTTGGTCAACACCCGCTGGTAATGTGTCTATACTTGCTACAACTTGGTCAACACCCGCTGGTAATGTCTCTATACTTGGTCAACACCCGCTGGTAATGTATCTATACTTGCTACAACTTGGTCAACACCCGCTGGTAATGTGTCTATACTTGCTACACCTTGGTCAACACCCGCTGGTAATGTCTCTATACTTGGTCAACACCCGCTGGTAATGTGTCTATATGTGGTCAACACCCACTGGTAATGTGTCTATACTTGGTCAACACCCGCTGGTAATGTCTATACGTGCTACAACTTGGTCAACACCCGCTGGTAATGTCTCTATACTTGGTCAACACCCGCTGGTAATGTGTCTATACTTGGTCAACACCCGCTGGTAATGTGTCTATACTTGCTACACCTTGGTCAACACCCGCTGGTAATGTCTCTATACTTGGTCAACACCCGCTGGTAATGTGTCTATACTTGCTATGCCTTGGTCAACACCCGCTGGTAATGTCTCTATACTTGGTCAACACCCGCTGGTAATGTCTCTATACTTGGTCAACACCCGCTGGTAATGTGTCTATACTTGGTAAACACCCACTGGTAATGTGTCTATACTTGGTCAACACCTGCTTGTAATGTGTCTATACTTGGTCAACACCCACTGGTAATGTGTCTATACTTGGTCAACACCCGCTGGTAATGTGTCTATAATTGGTCAACACCCACTGGTAATGTGTCTATTCTTGGTCAACACCCGCTGGTAATGTGTCTATACTTGGTCAACACCCGCTGGTAATGTGTCTATACTTGCTACAACTTGGTCAACACCCGCTGGTAATGTGTCTATACTTGGTCAACACCCGCTGGTAATGTGTCTATACTTGGTCAACACCCGCTGGTAATGTGTCTATACTTGGTCAACACCCGCTGGTAATGTGTCTATACTTGGTCAACACCCGCTGGTAATGTGTCTATACTTGCTACAACTTGGTCAACACCCGCTGGTAATGTGTCTATACATGGTCAACACCCGCTGGTAATGTGTCTATACTTGGTCAACACCCGCTGGTAATGTGTCTATACTTGGTCAACACCCGCTGGTAATGTGTCTATACTTGCTACACCTTGGTCAACACCCGCTGGTAATGTCTCTATACTTGGTCAACACCCGCTGGTAATGTGTCTATACTTGGTCAACACCCGCTGGTAATGTGTCTATACTTGGTAAAACTTGGTCAACACCCGCTGGTAATGTCTCTATACTTGGTCAACACCCGCTGGTAATGTATCTATACTTGCTACAACTTGGTCAACACCCGCTGGTAATGTGTCTATACTTGCTACAACTTGGTCAACACCCGCTGGTAATGTGTCTATACTTGGTTAACACCCGCTGGTAATGTGTCTATACTTGGTCAACACCCGCTGGTAATGTGTCTATACTTGGTCAACACCCACTGGTAATGTGTCTATACTTGCTACAACTTGGTCAACACCCGCTGGTAATGTCTCTATACTTGGTCAACACCCGCTTGTAATGTCTCTATACTTGGTCAACACAAGCTGGTAATGTCTCTATACTTGGTCAACACCCGCTGGTAATGTGTCTATACTTGCTACACCTTGGTCAAGACCCGCTGGTAATGTGTCTATACTTGGTCAACACCCGCTGGTAATGTCTCTATACTCCGTCAACACCCGCTGGTAATGTGTCTATACTTGGTCAACACCCGCTGGTAATGTGTCTATACTTGGTCAACACCCACTTCTAATGTGTCTATACTTGGTCAACACCCGCTGGTAATGTGTCTATACTTGGTCAACACCCACTGGTAATGTGTCTATACTTGGTCAACACCCCCTGGTAATGTGTCTATACTTGGTCAACACCCACTGGTAATGTGTCTATACTTGCTCAACACCCGCTGGTAATGTGTCTATACTTGCTACAACTTGGTCAACACCCGCTGGTAATGTGTCTATACTTGCTACACCTTGGTCACCACCCGCTGGTAATGTGTCTATACCTGCTACACCTTAGTCAACACCAGCTGGTAATGTGTCTATACTTGGTCAACACCCGCTGGTAATGTGTCAATACTTCATACAACTTGGTCAACACCCGCTGGTAATGTCTCTATACTTGGTCAACAGACGTTGGTAAAGTGTCTATACTTGCTACACCTTGGTCAACACCCGCTGGTAATGTCTCTATACTTGGTCAACACCCGCTGGTAATGTGTCTATACTTGGTCAACACCCGCTGGTAATGTGTCTATACTTGGTCAACACCCACTGGTAATGTGTCTATACTTGGTCAACACCCGCTGGTAATGTGTCTATACTTGGTCAACACCCGCTAGTAATATGTCTATACTTGCTACAACTTGGTCAACACCCGCTGGTAATGTCTCTATACGTGCTACAACTTGGTCAACACCCGCTGGTAATGTCTCTATACTTGGTCAACACCCGCTGGTAATGTCTCTATACTTGGTCAACACCCGCTGGTAATGTGTCTATACTTGCTACACCTTGGTCAACACCCGCTGGTAATGTCTCTATACTTGGTCAACACCCGCTGGTAATGTGTCTATACTTGGTCAACACCCAATGGTAATGTGTCTATACTTGGTCAACACCTGCTTGTAATGTGTCTATACTTGGTCAACACCCACTGGTAATGTGTCTATACTTGGTCAACACCCGCTGGTAATGTGTCTATACTTGGTCAACATCCACTGGTAATGTGTCTATTCTTGGTCAACACCCGCTGGTAATGTGTCTATACTTGGTCAACACCCGCTGGTAATGTGTCTATACTTGCTACAACTTGGTCAACACCCGCTGGTAATGTGTCTATACTTGATACACCTTAGTCAACACCCGCTGGTAATGTGTCTATACTTGGTCAACACCCGCTGGTAATGTGTCTATACTTGGTCAACACCCACTGGTAATGTGTCTATACTTGGTCAACACCCGCTGGTAATGTGTCTATACTTGGTCAACACCCGCTGGTAATGTTTCTACTTGCTACAACTTGGTCAACACCCGCTGGTAATGTCTCTATACTTGGTCAACACCCGCTGGTAATGTATCTATACTTGCTACAACTTGGTCAACACCCGCTGGTAATGTCTCTATACTTGGTCAACACCCGCTGGTAATGTGTCTATACTTGGTCAACACCCGCTGGTAATGTGTCTACTTGCTACAACTTGGTCAACACCCGCTGGTAATGTCTCTATACTTGGTCAACACCCGCTGGTAATGTATCTATACTTGCTACAACTTGGTCAACACCCGCTGGTAATGTGTCTATACTTGCTACACCTTGGTCAACACCCGCTGGTAATGTCTCTATACTTGGTCAACACCCGCTGGTAATGTGTCTATATGTGGTCAACACCCACTGGTAATGTGTCTATACTTGGTCAACACCCGCTGGTAATGTCTCTATACGTGCTACAACTTGGTCAACACCCGCTGGTAATGTCTCTATACTTGGTCAACACCCGCTGGTAATGTGTCTATACTTGGTCAACACCCGCTGGTAATGTGTCTATACTTGCTACACCTTGGTCAACACCCGCTGGTAATGTCTCTATACTTGGTCAACACCCGCTGGTAATGTGTCTATACTTGCTACGCCTTGGTCAACACCCGCTGGTAATGTCTCTATACTTGGTCAACACCCGCTGGTAATGTCTCTATACTTGGTCAACACCCGCTGGTAATGTGTCTATACTTGGTCAACACCCACTGGTAATGTGTCTATACTTGGTCAACACCTGCTTGTAATGTGTCTATACTTGGTCAACACCCACTGGTAATGTGTCTATACTTGGTCAACACCCGCTGGTAATGTGTCTATAATTGGTCAACACCCACTGGTAATGTGTCTATTCTTGGTCAACACCCGCTGGTAATGTGTCTATACTTGGTCAACACCCGCTGGTAATGTGTCTATACTTGCTACAACTTGGTCAACACCCGCTGGTAATGTGTCTATACTTGCTACACCTTAGTCAACACCCGCTGGTAATGTGTCTATACTTGGTCAACACCCGCTGGTAATGTGTCTATACTTGGTCAACACCCGCTGGTAATGTGTCTATACTTGGTCAACACCCGCTGGTAATGTGTCTATACTTGCTACAACTTGGTCAACACCCGCTGGTAATGTGTCTATACTTGGTCAACACCCGCTGGTAATGTGTCTATACTTGGTCAACACCCGCTGGTAATGTGTCTATACTTGGTCAACACCCGCTGGTAATGTGTCTATACTTGCTACACCTTGGTCAACACCCGCTGGTAATGTCTCTATACTTGGTCAACACCCGCTGGTAATGTGTCTATACTTGGTCAACACCCGCTGGTAATGTGTCTATACTTGGTACAACTTGGTCAACACCCGCTGGTAATGTCTCTATACTTGGTCAACACCCGCTGGTAATGTATCTATACTTGCTACAACTTGGTCAACACCCGCTGGTAATGTGTCTATACTTGCTACAACTTGGTCAACACCCGCTGGTAATGTGTCTATACTTGGTTAACACCCGCTGGTAATGTGTCTATACTTGGACAACACCCGCTGGTAATGTGTCTATACTTGGTCAACACCCACTGGTAATGTGTCTATACTTGGTCAACACCCGCTGGTAATGTCTCTATACTTGGTCAACACCCGCTGGGAATGTGTCTATACTTGCTAAAACTTGGTGAACACCCGCTGGTAATGTCTCTATACTTGGTCAACACTCGCTGGTAATGTGTCTATACTTGCTACACCTTGGTCTACACCCGCTGGTAATGTCTCTATACTTGGTCAACACCCGCTGGTAACGTGTCTATACATGGTCAACACCCACTGGTAATGTGTCTATACTTGGTCAACACCCCCTGGTAATGTGTCTATACTTGGTCAACACCCACTGGTAATGTGTCTATACTTGGTCAACACCTGCTGGTAATGTGTCTATACTTGCTACAACTTGGTCAACACCCGCTGGTAATGTGTCTATACTTGCTACACCTTGGTCAACACCCGCTGGTAATGTGTCTATACCTGCTACACCTTAGTCAACACCCGCTGGTAATGTGTCTATACTTGGTCAACACCCGCTGGTAAAGTGTCTATAGTTGCTACACCTTGGTCAACACCCGCTGGTAATGTCTCTATACTTGGTCAACACCCGCTGGTAATGTGTCTATACTTGGTCAACACCCGCTGGTAATGTGTCTATACTTGGTCAACACCCACTCTAATGTGTCTATACTTGGTCAACACCCGCTGATAATGTGTCTATACTTGGTCAACACCCGCTGGTAATATGTCTATACTTGCTACAACTTGGTCAACACCCGCTGGTAATGTCTCTATACTTGGTCAACACCCGCTGGTAATGTGTCTATACTTGGTCAACACCCGCTGGTAATGTGTCCATACTTGCTACACCTTGGTCAAAACCCGCTGGTAATGTCTCTATACTTGGTCAACACCCGCTGGTAATGTGTCTATACTTGGTCAACACCCGATGGTAATGTGTCTATACTTGCTACAACTTGGTCAACACCCGCTGGTAATGTCTCTATACTTGGTCAACACCCGCTGGTAATGTGTCTATACTTGGTCAACACCCGCTGGTAATGTGTCCATACTTGCTACACCTTGGTCAAAACCCGCTGGTAATGTGTCTATACTTGGTCAACACCCGCTGGTAATGTGTCTATACTTGGTCAACACCCACTGGTAATGTGTCTATACTTGGTCAACACCCGCTGGTAATGTCTCTATACTTGGTCAACACCCGCTGGTAATGTATCTATACTTGCTACAACTTGGTCAACACCCGCTGGTAATGTGTCTATACTTGCTACAACTTGGTCAACACCCGCTGGTAATGTGTCTATACTTGGTCAACACCCGCTGGTAATATGTCTATACTTGGTCAACACCCGCTGGTAATGTGTCTATACTTGGTCAACACCCACTGGTAATGTGACTATACTTGGTCAACACCCGCTGGTAATGTCTCTATACTTGGTCAACACCCGCTGGTAATGTGTCTATACTTGCTAAAACTTGGTCAACACCCGCTGGTAATGTCTCTATACTTGGTCAACACCCGCGGGTAATGTGTCTATACTTGCTACAACTTGGTCAACACGCGCTGGTAATGTGTCTATACTTGGTCAACACCCGCTGGTAATGTGTCTATACTTGGTCAACACCCGCTGGTAATGTGTCTATACTTGGTCAACACCCGCTGGTAATGTGTCTATACTTGCTACACCTTGGTCAAAACCCGCTGGTAATGTCTCAATACTTGGTCAACACCCGCTGGTAATGTGTCTATACTTGCTACAACTTGGTCAACACCCGCTGGTAATGTCTCTATACTTGGTCAACACCCGCTGGTAATGTATCTATACTTGCTACAACTTGGTCAACACCCGCTGGTAATGTGTCTATACTTGCTACAACTTGGTCAACACCCGCTGGTAATGTGTCTATACTTGGTCAACACCCGCTGGTAATGTGTCTATACTTGGTCAACACCCGCTGGTAATGTGTTTATACTTGGTCAACACCCACTGGAAATATGTCTATACTTGGTCAACACCCGCTGGTAATGTCTCTATACTTGGTCAACACCCGCTGGTAATGTGTCTATACTTGCTAAAACTTGGTCAACACCCGCTGGTAATGTCTCTATACTTGGTCAACACTCGCTGGTAATGTGTCTATACTTGCTACACCTTGGTCAACACCCGCTGGTAATGTCTCTATACTTGGTCAACACCCGCTGGTAATGTCTCTATACTTGGTCAACACCCGCTGGTAATGTGTCTATACTTGGTCAACACCCACTGGTAATGTGTCTATACTTGGTCAACACCTGCTTGTAATGTGTCTATACTTGGTCAACACCTACTGGTAATGTGTCTATACTTGGTCAACACCCGCTGGTAATGTCTCTATACGTGCTACAACTTGGTCAACACCCGCTGGTAATGTCTCTATACTTGGTCAACACCCGCTGGTAATGTCTCTATACTTGGTCAACACCCGCTGGTAATGTGTCTATACTTGCTACACCTTGGTCAACACCCGCTGGTAATGTGTCTATACTTGGTCAACACCCACTGGTAATGTGTCTATACTTGGTCAACACCTGCTTGTAATATGTCTATACTTGGTCAACACCCACTGGTAATGTGTCTATACTTGGTCAACACCCGCTGGTAATGTCTCTATACGTGCTACAACTTGGTCAACACCCGCTGGTAATGTCTCTATACTTGGTCAACACCCGCTGGTAATGTCTCTATACTTGGTCAACACCCGCTGGTAATGTGTCTATACTTGCTACACCTTGGTCAACACCCGCTGGTAATGTCTCTATACTTGCTCAACACCCGCTGGTAATGTCTCTATACTTGGTCAACACCCGCTGGTAATGTGTCTATACTTGGTCAACACCCACTGGTAATGTGTCTATACTTCGTCAACACCTGCTTGTAATGTGTCTATACTTGGTCAACACGCACTGGTAATGTGTCTATACTTGGTCAATACCCACTGGTAATGTGTCTAAACTTAGTCAACACCCGCAGGTAATGTGTCTATACTTGGTCAACACCCGCTGGTAATGTGTCTATACCTGCTACAACTTGGTCAACACCCGCTGGTAATGTCTCTATACTTGGTCAACACCCGCTGGTAATGTCTCCATACTTGGTCAACACCCGCTGGTAATGTGTCTATACTTGCTACACCTTGGTCAACACCCGCTGGTAATGTGTCTATACTTGCTACAACTTGGTCAACACCCGCTGGTAATGTCTCTATACTTGGTCAACACCCGCTGGTAATGTCTCTATACTTGGTCAACACCCGCTGGTAATGTGTCTATACTTGCTACACCTTGGTCAAGACCCGCTGGTAATGTGTCTATACTTGGTCAACACCCGCTGGTAATGTCTCTATACTTGGTCAACACCCGCTGGTAATGTCTCTATACTCCGTCAACACCCGCTGGTAATGTGTCTATACTTGGTCAACACCCACTTCTAATGTGTCTATACTTGGTCAACACCCGCTGGTAATGTGTCTATACTTGGTCAACACCCACTGGTAATGTCTCTATACTTGGTCAACACCAGCTGGTAATGTGTCTATACTTGCTACACCTTGGTCAACACCCGCTGGTAATGTCTCTATACTTGGTCAACACCCGCTGGTAATGTCTCTATACTCCGTCAACACCCGCTGGTAATGTGTCTATACTTGGTCAACACCCACTTCTAATGTGTCTATACTTGGTCAACACCCGCTGGTAATGTGTCTATACTTGGTCAACACCCACTGGTAATGTCTCTATACTTGGTCAACACCCGCTGGTAATGTGTCTATACTTGGTCAACACCCGCTGGTAATGTGTCTATACTTGGTCAACACCCGCTGGTAATGTGTCTATACTTGCTACACCTTGGTCAAAACCCGCTGGTAATGTCTCAATACTTGGTCAACACCCGCTGGTAATGTGTCTATACTTGCTACAACTTGGTCAACACCCGCTGGTAATGTCTCTATACTTGGTCAACACCCGCTGGTAATGTATCTATACTTGCTACAACTTGGTCAACACCCGCTGGTAATGTGTCTATACTTGCTACAACTTGGTCAACACCCGCTGGTAATGTGTCTATACTTGGTCAACACCCGCTGGTAATGTGTCTATACTTGGTCAACACCCGCTGGTAATGTGTTTATACTTGGTCAACACCCACTGGAAATATGTCTATACTTGGTCAACACCCGCTGGTAATGTCTCTATACTTGGTCAACACCCGCTGGTAATGTGTCTATACTTGGTCAACACCCACTTCTAATGTGTCTATACTTGGTCAACACCCGCTGGTAATGTGTGTATACTTGGTCAACACCCACTGGTAATGTCTCTATACTTGGTCAACACCCGCTGGTAATGTGTCTATACTTGGTCAACACCCGCTGGTAATGTGTCTATACTTGGTCAACACCCGCTGGTAATGTGTCTATACTTGGTCAACACCCGCTGGTAATGTGTCTATACTTGCTACACCTTGGTCAACACCCGCTGGTAATGTCTCTATACTTGGTCAACACCCGCTGGTAATGTGTCTATACTTGGTCAACACCCGCTGGTAATGTGTCTATACTTGGTCAACACCCGCTGGTAATGTGTCTATACTTGCTACAACTTGGTCAACACCCGCTGGTAATGTGTCTATACTTGGTCAACACCCGCTGGTTGTGTGTCTATACTTGCTACAACTTGGTCAACACCCGCTGGTAATGTCTCTATACCTGCTACAACTTGGTCAACACCCGCTGGTAATGTCTCTATACCTGCTACAACTTGGTCAACACCCGCGGGTAATGTCTCTATACCTGGTTGATGGGGTTCTGGGAGTTCTTCTACTCCCCAAGCCCGGCCCGAGGCCAGGCTCGACTTGTGAGAGTTTGGTCCACCAGGCTGTTGCTTGGAGCGGCCCGCAGGCCCACATACCCACCACAGCCCGGTTGGTCCGGCACTCCTTGGAGGAATAAATCTAGTTTCCTCTTGAAAATGTCCACGGTTGTTCCGGCAATATTTCTTATGCTTGCTGGGAGGACGTTGAACAACCGCGGACCTCTGATGTTTATACAGTGTTCTCTGATTGTGCCTATGGCACTTCTGCTCTTCATTGGTTCTATTCTACATTTTCTTCCATGTCGTTCACTCCAGTATGTTGTTATTTTACTGTGTAGATTTGGTACTTGGCCCTCCAGTATCTTCCAGGTGTATATTATTTGATATCTCTCTCGTCTTCTTTCTAGTGAGTACATTTGGAGGGCTTTGAGACGATCCCAATAATTTAGGTGCTTTATTGCGTCTATGCGTGCCGTATATGTTCTCTGTATTCCCTCTATTTCAGCAATCTCTCCTGCTTTGAAGGGGGAAGTGAGTACTGAGCAGTACTCAAGACGGGACAACACAAGTGCATTGAAGAGTACAACCATTGTGATGGGATCCCTGGATTTGAAAGTTCTCGTAATCCATCCTATCATTTTTCTGGCTGTCGCAATATTTCCTTGGTTATGCTCCTTAAACGTTAGGTCGTCAGACATTATTATTCCCAAATCCTTTACATGCTGTTTTCCTACTATGGGTACATTTGATTGTGTTTTATACTCTGTATTATGTTGAAGGTCCTCAATTTTACCGTACCTGAGTACCTGGAATTTATCACTGTTAAACATCATGTTATTTTCTGATGCCCAGTCGAAAACTTTATTAATATCAGCTTGAAGTTTTTCAATGTCCTCAGCCGAGGTAATTTTCATACTGATTTTTGTGTCATCTGCAAAGGATGATACGAAGCTCTGACTTGTATTTTTGTCTATATCTGATATGAGAATAAGGAAAAGCAGTGGTGCAAGGACTGTACCCAGAGGTACAGAGCTTTATACCTTTATATAGACATGTGTCTATACCTGCTACAACTTGGTCAACACCCGCTGGTAATGTCTCTATACATGGTCAACACCCGCTGGTAATGTCTCTATACATGGTCAACACCCGCTGGTAATGTGTCTACACTTGGTCAACACCCGCTGACAATGTCTCTATACCTGCTACAACTTGGTCAACACCCGCTGGTAATGTGTCTATACTTGGTCAACACCCGCTGGTAATGTGTCTATACTTGTTACAACTTGATCAACACCCGCTGGTAATGTCTCAATACTTGGTCAACACCCGCTGGTAATGTGTCTATACTTGGTCAACACCCACTGGTAATGTCTCTATACTTGGTCAACACCCGCTGGTAATGTGTCTATACTTGGTCAACACCCGCTGGTAATGTGTCTATACTTGCTACACCTTGGTCAAAACCCGCTGGTAATGTCTCAATACTTGGTCAACACCCGCTGGTAATGTGTCTATACTTGCTACAACTTGGTCAACACCCGCTGGTAATGTCTCTATACTTGGTCAACACCCGCTGGTAATGTATCTATACTTGCTACAACTAGGTCAACACCCGCTGGTAATGTGTCTATACTTGCTACAACTTGGTCAACACCCGCTGGTAATGTGTCTATACTTGGTCAACACCCGCTGGTAATGTGTCTATACTTGGTCAACACCCGCTGGTAATATGTTTATACTTGGTCAACACCCACTGGAAATATGTCTATACTTGGTCAACACCCGCTGGTAATGTCTCTATACTTGGTCAACACCCGCTGGTAATGTGTCTATACTTGGTCAACACCCACTTCTAATGTGTCTATACTTGGTCAACACCCGCTGGTAATGTGTCTATACTTGGTCAACACCCACTGGTAATGTCTCTATACTTGGTCAACACCCGCTGGTAATGTGTCTATACTTGGTCAAAACCCGCTGGTAATGTGTCTATACTTGGTCAACACCTGCTGGTAATGTGTCTATACTTGGTCAACACCCGCTGGTAATGTGTCTATACTTGCTACACCTTGGTCAACACCCGCTGGTAATGTCTCTATACTTGGTCAACACCCGCTGGTAATGTGTCTATACTTGGTCAACACCCGCTGGTAATGTGTCTATACTTGGTCAACACCCGCTGGTAATGTGTCTATACTTGCTACAACTTGGTCAACACCCGCTGGTAATGTGTCTATACTTGGTCAACACCCGCTGGTTGTGTGTCTATACTTGCTACAACTTGGTCAACACCCGCTGGTAATGTCTCTATACCTGCTACAACTTGGTCAACACCCGCTGGTAATGTCTCTATACCTGCTACAACTTGGTCAACACCCGCGGGTAATGTCTCTATACCTGGTTGATGGGGTTCTAGGAGTTCTTCTACTCCCCAAGCCCGGCCCGAGGCCAGGCTCGACTTGTGAGAGTTTGGTCCACCAGGCTGTTGCTTGGAGCGGCCCGCAGGCCCACATACCCACCACAGCCCGGTTGGTCCGGCACTCCTTGGAGGAATAAATCTAGTTTCCTCTTGAAAATGTCCACGGTTGTTCCGGCAATATTTCTTATGCTTGCTGGGAGGACGTTGAACAACCGCGGACCTCTGATGTTTATACAGTGTTCTCTGATTGTGCCTATGGCACTTCTGCTCTTCATTGGTTCTATTCTACATTTTCTTCCATGTCGTTCACTCCAGTATGTTGTTATTTTACTGTGTAGATTTGGTACTTGGCCCTCCAGTATCTTCCAGGTGTATATTATTTGATATCTCTCTCGTCTTCTTTCTAGTGAGTACATTTGGAGGGCTTTGAGACGATCCCAATAATTTAGGTGCTTTATTGCGTCTATGCGTGCCGTATATGTTCTCTGTATTCCCTCTATTTCAGCAATCTCTCCTGCTTTGAAGGGGGAAGTGAGTACTGAGCAGTACTCAAGACGGGACAACACAAGTGCATTGAAGAGTACAACCATTGTGATGGGATCCCTGGATTTGAAAGTTCTCGTAATCCATCCTATCATTTTTCTGGCTGTCGCAATATTTCCTTGGTTATGCTCCTTAAACGTTAGGTCGTCAGACATTATTATTCCCAAATCCTTTACATGCTGTTTTCCTACTATGGGTACATTTGATTGTGTTTTATACTCTGTATTATGTTGAAGGTCCTCAATTTTACCGTACCTGAGTACCTGGAATTTATCACTGTTAAACATCATGTTATTTTCTGATGCCCAGTCGAAAACTTTATTAATATCAGCTTGAAGTTTTTCAATGTCCTCAGCCGAGGTAATTTTCATACTGATTTTTGTGTCATCTGCAAAGGATGATACGAAGCTCTGACTTGTATTTTTGTCTATATCTGATATGAGAATAAGGAAAAGCAGTGGTGCAAGGACTGTACCCAGAGGTACAGAGCTTTATACCTTTATATAGACATGTGTCTATACCTGCTACAACTTGGTCAACACCCGCTGGTAATGTCTCTATACATGGTCAACACCCGCTGGTAATGTGTCTACACTTGGTCAACACCCGCTGACAATGTCTCTATACCTGCTACAACTTGGTCAACACCCGCTGGTAATGTGTCTAAACTTGGTCAACACCCGCTGGTAATGTGTCTATACTTGTTACAACTTGATCAACACCCGCTGGTAATGTCTCTATACTTGGTCAACACCCGCTGGTAATGTATCTATACCCGCTACAACTTGGTCAACACCCGCTGGTAATGTCTCTATACATGGTCAACACCCGCTGGTAATGTCTCTATACATGGTCAACACCCGCTGGTAATGTGTCTATACTTGGTCAACACCCGCTGGTAATGTGTCTATACTTGGTCAACACCCGCTGGTAATGTCTCTATACATGGTCAACACCCGCTGGTAATGTGTCTATACTTGGTCAACAACCGCTGGTAATGTCTCTATACCTGCTACAACTTGGTCAACACCCGCTGGTAGTGTCTCTATACTTGGTCAACACCCGCTGGTAATGTCTCTATACTTGGTCAACACCCGCTGGTAATGTGTCTATACTTGGTCAACTTGGTCAACACCCGCTGGTAATGTGTCTATACTTGGTCAACACCCGCTGGTAATGTGTCTATACTTGCTACAACTTGGTCAACACCCGCTGACAATATCTCTATACCTGCTACAACTTGGTCAAC
This sequence comes from Procambarus clarkii, assembly GCF_040958095.1. Classification (NCBI taxonomy): domain Eukaryota; kingdom Metazoa; phylum Arthropoda; class Malacostraca; order Decapoda; family Cambaridae; genus Procambarus; species Procambarus clarkii. Next base: position 31,744,063 of record NC_091210.1, read on the forward strand.
ACCCGCTGGTAATGTGTCTATACTTGGTCAACACCCGCTGGTAATGTGTCTATACTTGCTACAACTTGATCAACACCCGCTGGTAATGTCTCTATACTTGGTCAACACCCGCTGGTAATGTGTCTATACTTGGTCAACACCCGCTGGTAATGTGTCTATACTTGGTCAACACCCGCTGGTAATGTGTCTATACTTGCTACAACTTGATCAACACCCGCTGGTAATGTGTCTATACCTGCTACAACTTGGTCAACACCCTCTGGTAATGTCTCTATACTTGCTACACCTTGGTCAACACCCGCTGGTAATGTGTCTATACTTGGTCAACACCCGCTGGTAATGTCTCAATACTTGCTACACCTTGGTCAACGCCCGCTGGTAATGTGTCTATACCTGCTACAACTTGGTCAACACCCGCTGGTAATGTCTCTATACTTGCTACACCTTGGTCAACACCCGCTGGTAATGTGTCTATACTTGGTCAACACCCGCTGGTAATGTGTCTATACTTGGTCAACACCCGCTGGTAATGTGTCTATACTTGGTCAACACCCGCTGGTAATGTGTCTATAATTGTTACAACTTGATCAACACCCGCTGGTAATGTGTCTATACTTGGTCAACACCCGCTGGTAATGTGTCTATACTTGGTCAACACCCGCTGGTAATGTGTCTATACTTGGTCAACACCCGCTGGTAATGTGTCTATACTTGGTCAACACCCGCTGGTAATGTCTCTATACTTGCTACAACTTGATCAACACCCGCTGGTAATGTGTCTATACTTGCTACACCTTGGTCAACACCCGCTGGTAATGTGTCTATACTTGGTCAACACCCGCTGGTAATGTCTCTATACTTGGTCAACACCCGCTGGTAATGTCTCTATACTTGGTCAACACCCGCTGGTAATGTGTCTATACTTGGTCAACACCCGCTGGTAATGTGTCTATACCTGGTCAACACCCGCTGGTAATGTGTTTATACTTGGTCAACACCCGCTGGTAATGTCTCTATACTTGGTCAACACCCGCTGGTAATGTCTCTATACTTGGTCAACACCGGCTGGTAATGTGTCTATACTTACTACACCTTGGTCAACACCCGCTGGTAATGTGTCTATACTTGCTACACCTTGGTCAACACCCGCTGGTAATGTGTCTATACTTGGTCAACACCCGCTGGTAATGTCTCTATACTTGGTCAACACCCGCTGGTAATGTGTCTATACTTGCTACACCTTGGTCAACACCCGCTGGTAATGTGTCTATACATGGTCAACACCCGCTGGTAATGTGTCTATACTTGCTACAACTTGGTCAACACACGCTGGTAATGTGTCTATACTTGCTACAACTTGATCAACACCCGCTGGTAATGTGTCTATACTTGGTCAACACCCGCTGGTAATGTGTCTATACTTGCTACACCTTGGTCAACACCTGCTGGTAATGTGTCTATACTTGGTCAACACCCGCTGGTAATGTGTCTATACTTGCTACAACTTGGTCAACACCTGCTGGTAATGTCTCTATACTTGGTCAACACCCGCTGGTAATGTGTCTATACTTGCTACACCTTGGTCAACACCCGCTGGTAATGTGTCTATACTTGCTACACCTTGGTCAACACCCGCTGGTAATGTGTCTATACTTGCTACAACTTGGTCAACACCCGCTGGTAATGTGTCTATACTTGCTACAACTTGATCAACACCTGCTGGTAATGTCTCTATACTTGGTCAACACCTGCTGGTAATGTGTCTATACTTGGTCAACACCCGCTGGTAATGTGTCTATACTTGCTACAACTTGGTCAACACCTGCTGGTAATGTCTCTATACTTGGTCAACACCCGCTGGTAATGTGTCTATACTTGCTACACCTTGGTCAACACCCGCTGGTAATGTCTCTATACTTGCTACAACTTGATCAACACCCGCTGGTAATGTGTCTATACTTGCTACACCTTGGTCAACACCCGCTGGTAATGTGTCTATACTTGGTCAACACCCGCTGGTAATGTCTCTATACTTGGTCAACACCCGCTGGTAATGTCTCTATACTTGGTCAACACCCGCTGGTAATGTGTCTATACTTGGTCAACACCCGCTGGTAATGTGTCTATACCTGGTCAACACCCGCTGGTAATGTGTTTATACTTGGTCAACACCCGCTGGTAATGTCTCTATACTTGGTCAACACCCGCTGGTAATGTCTCTATACTTGGTCAACACCGGCTGGTAATGTGTCTATACTTACTACACCTTGGTCAACACCCGCTGGTAATGTGTCTATACTTGCTACACCTTGGTCAACACCCGCTGGTAATGTGTCTATACTTGGTCAACACCCGCTGGTAATGTCTCTATACTTGCTACACCTTGGTCAACACCCGCTGGTAATGTGTCTATACATGGTCAACACCCGCTGGTAATGTGTCTATACTTGCTACAACTTGGTCAACACACGCTGGTAATGTGTCTATACTTGCTACAACTTGATCAACACCCGCTGGTAATGTGTCTATACTTGGTCAACACCCGCTGGTAATGTGTCTATACTTGCTACACCTTGGTCAACACCTGCTGGTAATGTGTCTATACTTGGTCAACACCCGCTGGTAATGTGTCTATACTTGCTACAACTTGGTCAACACCTGCTGGTAATGTCTCTATACTTGGTCAACACCCGCTGGTAATGTGTCTATACTTGCTACACCTTGGTCAACACCCGCTGGTAATGTGTCTATACTTGCTACACCTTGGTCAACACCCGCTGGTAATGTGTCTATACTTGCTACAACTTGGTCAACACCCGCTGGTAATGTGTCTATACTTGCTACAACTTGATCAACACCTGCTGGTAATGTCTCTATACTTGGTCAACACCCGCTGGTAATGTCTCTATACTTGGTCAACACCCGCTGGTAATGTCTCTATACTTGCTACACCTTGGTCAACACCCGCTGGTAATGTCTCTATACTTGGTCAACACCCGCTGGTAATGTCTCTATACTTGGTCAACACCCGCTGGTAATGTCTCTATACTTGGTCAACACCCGCTGGTAATGTCTCTATACTTGGTCAACACCCGCTGGTAATGTCTCTATACTTGGTCAACACCCGCTGGTAATGTCTCTATACTTGGTCAACACCCGCTGGTAATGTGTCTATACTTGTTCAACACCCGCTGGTAATGTCTCTATACTTGCTACAACTTGGTCAACACCCGCTGGTAATGTGTCTATACTTGGTCAACACCCGCTGGTAATGTGTCTATACTTGCTACAACTTGGTCAACACCCGCTGGTAATGTGTCTATATTTGGTCAACACCCGCTGGTAATGTGTCTATACTTGGTCAACACCTGCTGGTAATGTCTCTATACTTGGTCAACACCCGCTGGTAATATGTCTATACTTGGTCAACACCCGCTGGTAATGTGTCTATACTTGGTCAACACCCGCTGGTAATGTCTCTATACATGGTCAACACCCGCTGGTAATGTGTCTATACTTGGTCAACACCCGCTGGTAATGTCTCTATACTTGCTACACCTTGGTCAACACCCGCTGGTAATGTGTCTATACTTGGTCAACACCCGCTGGTAATGTCTCTATACTTGGTCAACACCCGCTGGTAATGTGTCTATACTTGTTCAACACCCGCTGGTAATGTCTCTATACTTGCTACAACTTGGTCAACACCCGCTGGTAATGTGTCTATACTTGGTCAACACCCGCTGGTAATGTGTCTATACTTGGTCAACACCCGCTGGTAATGTGTCTATACTTGGTCAACACCCGCTGGTAATGTGTCTATACTTGGTCAACACCCGCTGGTAATGTGTCTATACTTGCTACAACTTGGTCAACACCCGCTGGTAATGTGTCTATACTTGGTCAACACCCGCTGGTTGTGTGTCTATACTTGCTACAACTTGGTCAACACCCGCTGGTAATGTCTCTATACCTGCTACAACTTGGTCAACACCCGCTGGTAATGTCTCTATACCTGCTACAACTTGGTCAACACCCGCGGGTAATGTCTCTATACCTGGTTGATGGGGTTCTGGGAGTTCTTCTACTCCCCAAGCCCGGCCCGAGGCCAGGCTCGACTTGTGAGAGTTTGGTCCACCAGGCTGTTGCTTGGAGCGGCCCGCAGGCCCACATACCCACCACAGCCCGGTTGGTCCGGCACTCCTTGGAGGAATAAATCTAGTTTCCTCTTGAAAATGTCCACGGTTGTTCCGGCAATATTTCTTATGCTTGCTGGGAGGACGTTGAACAACCGCGGACCTCTGATGTTTATACAGTGTTCTCTGATTGTGCCTATGGCACTTCTGCTCTTCATTGGTTCTATTCTACATTTTCTTCCATGTCGTTCACTCCAGTATGTTGTTATTTTACTGTGTAGATTTGGTACTTGGCCCTCCAGTATCTTCCAGGTGTATATTATTTGATATCTCTCTCGTCTTCTTTCTAGTGAGTACATTTGGAGGGCTTTGAGACGATCCCAATAATTTAGGTGCTTTATTGCGTCTATGCGTGCCGTATATGTTCTCTGTATTCCCTCTATTTCAGCAATCTCTCCTGCTTTGAAGGGGGAAGTGAGTACTGAGCAGTACTCAAGACGGGACAACACAAGTGCATTGAAGAGTACAACCATTGTGATGGGATCCCTGGATTTGAAAGTTCTCGTAATCCATCCTATCATTTTTCTGGCTGTCGCAATATTTCCTTGGTTATGCTCCTTAAACGTTAGGTCGTCAGACATTATTATTCCCAAATCCTTTACATGCTGTTTTCCTACTATGGGTACATTTGATTGTGTTTTATACTCTGTATTATGTTGAAGGTCCTCAATTTTACCGTACCTGAGTACCTGGAATTTATCACTGTTAAACATCATGTTATTTTCTGATGCCCAGTCGAAAACTTTATTAATATCAGCATGAAGTTTTTCAATGTCCTCAGCCGAGGTAATTTTCATACTGATTTTTGTGTCATCTGCAAAGGATGATACGAAGCTGTGACCTGTATTTTTGTCTATATCTGATATGAGAATAAGGAAAAGCAGTGGTGCAAGGACTGTACCCAGAGGTACAGAGCTTTATACCTTTATATAGACATGTGTCTATACCTGCTACAACTTGGTCAACACCCGCTGGTAATGTCTCTATACATGGTCAACACCCGCTGGTAATGTCTCTATACATGGTCAACACCCGCTGGTAATGTGTCTACACTTGGTCAACACCCGCTGACAATGTCTCTATACCTGCTACAACTTGGTCAACACCCGCTGGTAATGTGTCTATACTTGGTCAACACCCGCTGGTAATGTGTCTATACTTGTTACAACTTGATCAACACCCGCTGGTAATGTCTCTATACTTGGTCAACACCCGCTGGTAATGTGTCTATACCCGCTACAACTTGGTCAACACCCGCTGGTAATGTCTATACATGGTCAACACCCGCTGGTAATGTCTCTATACATGGTCAACACCCGCTGGTAATGTGTCTATACTTGGTCAACAACCGCTGGTAATGTCTCTATACCTGCTACAACTTGGTCAACACCCGCTGGTAGTGTCTCTATACTTGGTCAACACCCGCTGGTAATGTGTCTATACTTGGTCAACTTGGTCAACACCCGCTGGTAATGTGTCTATACTTGGTCAACACCCGCTGGTAATGTGTCTATACTTGCTACAACTTGGTCAACACCCGCTGACAATATCTCTATACCTGCTACAACTTGGTCAACACCCGCTGGTAATGTGTCTATACTTGCTACAACTTGATCAACACCCGCTGGTAATGTCTCTATACTTGGTCAACACCCGCTGGTAATGTGTCTATACTTGGTCAACACCCGCTGGTAATGTGTCTATACTTGGTCAACACCCGCTGGTAATGTGTTTATACTTGCTACAACTTGATCAACACCCGCTGGTAATGTGTCTATACCTGCTACAACTTGGTCAACACCCTCTGGTAATGTCTCTATACTTGCTACACCTTGGTCAACACCCGCTGGTAATGTGTCTATACTTGGTCAACACCCGCTGGTAATGTCTCTATACTTGCTACACCTTGGTCAACGCCCGCTGGTAATGTGTCTATACCTGCTACAACTTGGTCAACACCCGCTGGTAATGTCTCTATACTTGCTACACCTTGGTCAACACCCGCTGGTAATGTGTCTATACTTGGTCAACACCCGCTGGTAATGTGTCTATACTTGGTCAACACCCGCTGGTAATGTGTCTATACTTGGTCAACACCCGCTGGTAATGTGTCTATAATTGTTACAACTTGATCAACACCCGCTGGTAATGTGTCTATACTTGGTCAACACCCGCTGGTAATGTGTCTATACTTGGTCAACACCCGCTGGTAATGTGTCTATACTTGGTCAACACCCGCTGGTAATGTGTCCATACTTGGTCAACACCCGCTGGTAATGTCTCTATACTTGCTACAACTTGATCAACACCCGCTGGTAATGTGTTTATACTTGGTCAACACCCGCTGGTAATGTCTCTATACTTGGTCAACACCCGCTGGTAATGTGTCTATACTTACTACACCTTGGTCAACACCCGCTGGTAATGTGTCTATACTTGCTACACCTTGGTCAACACCCGCTGGTAATGTGTCTATACTTGGTCAACACCCGCTGGTAATGTCTCTATACTTGGTCAACACCCGCTGGTAATGTCTCTATACTTGGTCAACACCCGCTGGTAATGTGTCTATACTTGCTACACCTTGGTCAACACCCGCTGGTAATGTGTCTATACTTGCTACACCTTGGTCAACACCCACTGGTAATGTGTCTATTCTTGGTCAACACCCGCTGGTAATGTGTCTATACTTGGTCAACACCCGCTGGTAATGTGTCTATACTTGCTACAACTTGGTCAACACCCGCTGGTAATGTGTCTATACTTGCTACAACTTGATCAACACCTGCTGGTAATGTCTCTATACTTGGTCAACACCCGCTGGTAATGTCTCTATACTTGGTCAACACCCGCTGGTAATGTCTCTATACTTGCTACACCTTGGTCAACACCCGCTGGTAATGTCTCTATACTTGGTCAACACCCGCTGGTAATGTCTCTATACTTGCTACACCTTGGTCAACACCCACTGGTAATGTCTCTATACTTGGTCAACACCCGCTGGTAATGTGTCTATACTTGCTACACCTTGGTCAACACCCGCTGGTAATGTGTCTATACTTGGTCAACACCCGCTGGTAATGTGTCTATACTTGCTACAACTTGGTCAACACCCGCTGGTAATGTCTCTATACTTGCTACAACTTGGTCAACACCCGCTGGTAATGTCTCTATACTTGCTACAACTTGGTCAACACCCACTGGTAATGTGTCTATACTTGGTCAACACCCGCTGGTAATGTGTCTATACTTGCTACAACTTGGTCAACACCCGCTGGTAATGTGTCTATACATGCTACAACTTGGTCAACACCCGCACAATATCCACAGTTTACCAAACACTTACACCAAGCCATTAACCACTGGTCAGCGCTGGTGATGTCTTGTCATGTTCACACCAACAAAACTATTCAAATTATTTTTTATTTTTTTATTAGTTTTATTTAATTTTATTAGTTTCAAATTAGTTTTATTATTTATATGTGTATTCCTGCTTGATTATGTTATTGGTATTTGTTGAGTCACACTCAGTCAGGTTAATCCCCGTTGGCTCTGGCTAGTAACTGGATGGGTTACCAAAGAGACCTTGATAAGCCTAACAGACGTCCTATCTCCTAGCCTTGGTGAACCATCGCCCGACCATGGTGAACTATCCCCCGACCATGGTGAACCACCCCCGACCATGGTGAACTATCCCCCGACCATGGTGAACCACCCCCGACCATGGTGAACCATCCCCCGACCATGGTGAACCACCCCAGACCATGGTGAACCATCCCCGACCATGGTGAACCATCCCCCGACCATGGTGAACCATCCCCCGACCATGGTGAACCATCCCCCGACCATGGTGAACCATCCCCCGACCATGGTGAACCATCCCCGACCATGGTGAACCATCCCCCGACCATGGTGAACCACCCCAGACCATGGTGAACCATCCCCGACCATGGTGAACCATCCCCCGACCATGGTGAACCATCCCCGACCATGGTGAACCATCCCCCGACCATGGTGAACCATCCCAGACCATGGTGAACCATTCCCGACCATGGTGAACCATCCCCCGACCATGGTGAACCATCCCCCGACCATGGTGAACCACCCCAGACCATGGTGAACCATCCCCGACCATGGTGAACCATCCCCGACCATGGTGAACCATCCCCGACCATGGTGAACCATCCCCGACCATGGTGAACCATCCCCGACCATGGTGAACCATCCCCCGACCATGGTGAACCACCCCAGACCATGGTGAACCATCCCCGACCATGGTGAACCATCCCCGACCATGGTGAACCATCCCCCGACCATGGTGAACCATCCCCGACCATGGTGAACCATCCCCCGACCATGGTGAACCATCCCCGACTATGGTGAACCATCCCCCGACCATGGTGAACCATCCCCGACCATGGTGAACCATTCCCGACCATGGTGAACCATCCCCTGACCATGGTGAACCATCCCAGACCATGGTGAACCATCCCCCGACCATGGTGAACCATTCCCGACCATGGTGAACCATCCCCGACCATGGTGAACCATCCCCCGACCATGGTGAACCACCCCAGACCATGGTGAACCATCCCCGACCATGGTGAACCATCCCCGACCATGGTGAACCATCCCCCGACCATGGTGAACCATCCCCGACCATGGTGAACCATCCCCCGACCATGGTGAACCATCCCCCGACCATGGTGAACCATCCCCGACCATGGTGAACCATTCCCGACCATGGTGAACCATCCCCCGACCATGGTGAACCATCCCAGACCATGGTGAACCATCCCCCGACCATGGTGAACCAACCCCTGACCATGGTGAACCATCCCAGACCATGGTGAACCATCCCCCGACCATGGTGAACCATCCCCGACCATGGTGAACCATCCCCCGACCATGGTGAACCACCCCAGACCATGTTGAACCATCCCCGACCATGGTGAACCATCCCCGACCATGGTGAACCATCCCCGACCATGGTGAACCATCCCCGACCATGGTGAACCATCCCCGACCATGGTGAACCATCCCCCGACCATGGTGAACCATCCCCCGACCATGGTGAACCATCCCCCGACCATAGTGAACCATCCCCCGACCATAGTGAACCATCGCCCGACCATGGTGAACCATCCCCCGACCATGGTGAACCATCCCCCGACCATGGTGAACCATCCCCCGACCATGGTGAACCATCCCCCGACCATGGTGAACCATCCCTGACCATGGTGAACCATCCCTGACCATGGTGAACCATCCCCCGACCATGGTGAACCATCCCCGACCATGGTGAACTATCCCCGACCATGGTGAACTATCCCCGACTATGGTGAACCATCCCCGACCATGGTGAACTATCCCCGACCATGGTGAACCATCCCCGACCATGGAGAACTATCCCCGACCATGGTGAACCATCCCCGACCATGGTGAACCATCCCCCGACCATGGTGAACCATACCCCGACCATGGTGAACCATCCCCGACCATGGTGAACTATCTCCGACCATAGTGAACCATCCCCGACCATGGTGAACCATCCCCGACCATGGTGAACTATCCCCGACCATGGTGAACCATCCCCGACCATGGTGAACCATCCCCGACCATGGTGAACCATCCCCGACCATGGTGAACCATCCCCCGACCATGGTGAACCATCCCCCGACCATGGTGAACCATCCCCCGACCATGGTGAACCATCCCCGACCATGGTGAACCATCCCCGACCATGGTGAACCATTCCCGACGATAGTGAACCATCCCCGACCATGGTGAACCCTCCCCGACCATAGTGAACCATCCCCGACCATGGTGAACTATCCCCGACCATGGTGAACCATCCCCGACCATGGTGAACTATCCCCGACCATGGTGAACCATCCCCGACCATGGAGAACTATCCCCGACCATGGTGAACCATCCCCGACCATGGTGAACCATCCCCCGACCATGGTGAACCATCCCCCGACCATGGTGAACCATCCCCGACCATGGTGATCCATCCCCCGACCATGGTGAACCATCCCCGACCATGGTGAACCATCCCCCGACCATGGTGAACCATCCCCGACCATGGTGAACCATCCCCGACCATGGTGAACCATCCCCGACCATGGTGAACCATCCCCGACCATGGTGAACTATCCCCGACCATGGTGAACCATCCCAGACCATGGTGAACCATCCCCGACCATGGTGAACCATCCCCCGACCATGGTGAACCATTCCCGACCATGGTGAACCCTCCCCGACCATAGTGAACCATCCCCGACCATGGTGAACTATCCCCGACCATGGTGAACCATCCCCGACCATGGTGAACTATCCCCCGACCATGGTGAACCATCCCCGACCATGGTGAACTATCCCCGACCATGGTGAACCATTCCCGACCATAGTGAACCATCCCCGACCATGGTGAACCCTCCCCGACCATAGTGAACCATCCCCGACCATAGTGAACCATCCCCGTGACTTTTGAGAGTGAAAATATTTTTAATGTTATTACTTTAATAATATTGAATTGACGTCTACGTCGATATAGAAAGGTTGGTGGGGGGGGGGGGGAGATAGTAGGGTGAGAAGAGAGAGAGGTGGGGGGGTGTCGGCCACTCTCAAAAACATTAATTATATCTACTGTCTAAATATTAGCCAGTGGCTGTATTTTTTGTTTGAATTAATAATTTTGTTTTCTGCAATTTATAAAAAATATTAGAGATTAAAATAAAAAACTCTTGCCATCTTTAAAACTAAAATATTAATGTAAATGTTTTCGTAATATATAATTTTCTTGAATATTCTTTATATTGCAAATGATAATTTTCCAGTAAAGCCAAATTGTTTGTCCGTGTACAGTGCCGCCGCTGGCAGAGTCGGGCAGCCCTGAGCCAGGTAGAGAAGCGTCGCAGACGGAGGTGGTCAGCAGTGGGCTGAGCGGTGGGCTCGGGGTGGCTGTAGGTGGGCTGGTGGGCGGTGTTCGGGTGAGCCTGTTGGTGCTGGTGCTGGTGATACTGGTGATGAGACGACGACAACAGCGGAGAGCCAGGGAGGACCAGCTTGTGGCTCCTCCTCTGCCCGAGGACCCAGCAGTGAAGCTGCCTCACCCCGGTCAGTATATGTGAGGGAAGCGTCCTCACCCCGGTCAATACATGTGAGGGAAGCTGTCTCACCCTGGTCAGTATATGTGAGGGAAGCGTCCTCACCCCGGTCAGTACATGTGAGGGAAGCTGTCTCACCCTGGTCAGTATATGTGAGGGAAGCGTCCTCACCCCGGTCAGTATATGTGAGGGAAGCTGCCTCACCCCGGTCAGTACAAGTGAGGGAAGCTGCCTCACCCCGGTCAGTATATGTGAGGGAAGCTGCCTCACCCCGGTCAGTACAAGTGAAGGAAGCTGCCTCACCCCGGTCAGTATATGTGAGGGAAGCTGCCTCACCCCGGTCAGTACAAGTGAGGGAAGCTGTCTCACCACGGTCAGTACATGTGAGGGAAGCTGCCTCACCACGGTCAGTACATGTGAGGGAAGCTGCCTCACCACGGTCAGTACATGTGAGGGAAGCGTCCTCACCACGGTCAGTACATGTGAGGGAAGCTGCCTCACCACGGTCAGTACATGTGAGGGAAGCTGCCTCACCACGGTCAGTACATGTGAGGGAAGCTGCCTCACCACGGTCAGTACATGTGAGGGAAGCTGCCTCACCACGGTCAGTACATGTGAGGGAAGCTGTCTCACCACGGTCAGTACATGTGAGGGAAGCTGTCTCACCACGGTCAGTACATGTGAGGGAAGCTGCCTCACCACGGTCAGTACATGTGAGGGAAGCTGTCTCACCACGGTCAGTACATGTGAAGGAAGCTGCCTCACCACGGTCAGTACAAGTGAGGGAAGCTGCCTCACCACGGTCAGTACAAGTGAGGGGAAACAGGTCAACTGAATCACCTCTGACCATCAGAGGTGATCTCTGTGTTAAGACAATAGACTGCCGGAACTCAACCTTCCTTTTCTCGGTGGTTTCCGCCATTTATATATTGAGTAAAATTTTGTTTATCATATTCAAACAAATATATACACTTGTGTATTCACACGTAATTGAATGTGTAGTGATATATCAAATGCACTCAAGAATGTACATACAAACACCTAAATTAGCTAATAAATTATTTGCGAAATTGTACAGAGTTCTATATTCACGCATTAAACTTGTTGCCTAAAATTACTCTCGTGCAAATACATATCAACTTTAAAATACAAACCTGTTGCTTAGTAGCGGGGTACAGTCGGCTCACAACCTATTGGCCCTGGGCTCGATTCACTGGCCGGGCGAGACGTTTGGGCTCTCCTTCCACCTGATGCATTTGTTACCTAGCAGTAACACGTGCCGGGAGTTAGACATGAGGGCGGAAGCCTGGGAACGGTCAGTAGTGGGCTAGGAGACCTGGACGAAACAATACTTGAGCACAAGTGTAACCACACACACACACACACCCCTACCTATTCAACACTGGTGGGACGCGGACAAGGGGACACAGGTGGAAACTGGGTACCCACATGAGCCACAGAGACGTTAGATGGAACTTTTTCAGTGTCAGAGTAGTTAACGGATGGAATGCATTAGGCAGTGATGTGGTGGAGGCTGACTCCATACACAGTTTTAAATGTAGATATGATACAGCCCAGTAGGCTCAGGAATCTGTACATCAATTGATTGACAGTTGAGAGGCGGGGCCAAAGAGCCAAAGCTCAACCCCCGCAAGCACAAATAGGTGAGTACAAATAGGTGAGTACACACACACACACACACTAAATACATGCATGTAGTGTGGGAATTTGTTATACATGCGCATATGAAGATATTCGCACACACAGGCTTACACGAATACACTTGAGAACAAAATGTATTATCTGTGAGTTTTGTCAACTTTTATAACTGCCGAAGAAAGCAACAAATTTATAACGGATATATTAAGTTTGTCGTAATATATAGAGCTAAAGAGACCTGCTGTACTGTGAGCGGTGAATCACTATACATCTTTATCCCACAGAGGTCGAGGAGGAACTGTCTGTAGTGGGCCCCAGCCTTGAGCTTCCCTACACCCCACGGCCGCCCCACACCCCACGCCCGCCCCACACCCCACGGGCCCCCCACACCCCACGGCCCCCACACACCCCACGGGCCCCCCACATCCCACGGGCCCCCCACACCCCACGCCCACCCCACGGCCCCAAACACCACGCCTACAGACGCCACACCCACCTCTTACGCCGCCCTCATCCAAGGTAAGTACAGATGCGAGGCTCCTCTGACACCAACTGTAAAGACTTTCTAGGTTTAATGCAATTTTATTAGATTTAAAGTAATGCAGCTTTATGTAAATATACTGAGGTGTAGTGAGGTCAGAGGCCGTGGCCAGGACTCGTTCCTACAGTTTTCAGAAATTATCTCTGTTACAGCTTAGAACTGACGTGTTTAGATATTTAGATTTGATCTTTATTTCCACGTATTTGTATCCTCCAATCTGTTTGCTGCTTCTCACTTTCTTTGCTGGGTCCTCACTTTCGGGACTAACTTTAGATAGAATATTGAATAGGACAAATTATGTTCACTCTGTAGTCCGTTCCCAAAATCTTAACTACATAGTTTAAATGGTACGTGGGCCACTACCACCCACGGGATAGGTATGGGGACCCACTACTACCCTCGGGATTGGTATGGGGACCCACCACCACCCACGGGATTGATATGGAGGGGCCACTACCACCCACCGGATAGGTATGGGTTGCATAATAAACTACACACAACTTGAATGCGACTATTAACCTGTAAGTCTAGCCAGTGTATTTTCTAGAAATATACTTTGTGCCACAGATGGCGAGAGGCAGCAGCGAGGCGGTGGCCAGAGGCAGCAAGGAGTCTGTGGTGGATGCCTCGGGGTCAAGTGTGAGCCAGGAGGGTGGAGGAAGGACCAGTGTGATGGGCGGGTCTCCCAAGGTCAAGTGAGGTCATTCCTCTCCTACACTTCATCTTGTCTACTCTCAACTCGCCGCCTCCTCCTCCTCCTCTCCTCGTATACCCTACCTCTCTTTATCTCTCCCTTTCCCTCACCTTCC